>NC_056741.1:395361234-395506234 GCF_019279795.1 Protopterus annectens | reverse complement strand
ATGTATACCATATCTGGATGTATATAGTTTTAATCAAACATAAATTTGTGTCATCAGCACATTTATCAGCATCCGATGCACATCATAAATTCTCCAAATAATCAAAAATGATACTTTAAAACCTTATCTCAGCCCTAGTTAAGTGTATGTGCAACAACCCTACCTAAATCAAACCCCTAGAATAAAAACTGAGCATTAGTTAAACAAAAGTTACTTGAAAGTAACAAAAGCACAGGCCATAAGCAACCATTTCCTGTCCCTAAATGATGAGAACATCAAGAAGAACAAACTATATATGAGATTAATACGTACATGAAGAACAAACTATATATGAGATTAATATGTACATGAAGAAGAACAAACTATATATGAGATTAATACGTACATGAAGAAGAACAGACTATATATGAGATTAATACGTACATGAAGAACAAACTATATATGAGATTAATACGTACATGAAGAAGAACAGACTATATATGAGATTAATACGTACATGAAGAACAAACTATATATGAGATTAATACGTACATGAAGAACAAACTATATATGAGATTAATACGTACATGAAGAAGAACAAACTATATAGATTATACAAACGAACCACTCAGCAGCAAACCAGTTTTAAAGAACTTTAATGAACAAGGACATGGTAGTAAATAAATAAATGCATGAAATTAAACCTACTAAAAACATTAATAAAGTATAAAACTATCAAAGCCTAACAGAACTCTACTTAGACTACTAAAATAAAAGCAAATGCTTACCAGTCACATTAAAAAAATGTTAAATATCAATTCAGAACTGGAATACAAAATCATACAGAAGATATTGCATTCATACGTATCTACAGAAATCATGCAAGCCCTATTAAATATGCAAGTTAAGCAAGTAACATAATTTCTACATTTTAGTGCAATGAATGAGGGAGAATAATTCAATTGTAAAAGTAAAATATAGACAAGTAGGCTATGTGGATGAGTAGTTTGTGCAATGCATTAAATATATTTTACTGTAAAAGTAGGAAACATGAATTATTGACTTGTCCCCCAATCTTACAGTGCTGGATATTTCAACTATCACAGTATTTACCCTGATATATTATATGCATGTATAGACAGAGGGAGAAAAAGACAGATGCGCACACATATGGTATATTGGTGTGTATATTTGACATACATCTGCTGACTCAGAAATCAGCTAGAAGTACTTTGGGTCAATGTTATTTTATTAGTCAAGGAAAGCAGAGTAAAACAGACACCAATACAAAAGCAAAATTAAAAAAGCATGCATTTTATATCTATATATATATATATATATATATATATATATATATATATATGTATATATATATATATATATATATATATATATATATATATTCTTTGGGCTCAAAACTAGTTCAAAGTCACCCACAAAATTTAAATATTAAAGATTTAACTTGACTGCCAAACCACTGCTGGTCACTTATAGGGACTGTCTGAATATGTTTAGATGGACCACTTATAATATCAGAATACATGATTTTATAAAGGTGTGAAACCAGAGTAAGGTTTTGGAATCAGCAATACTACAATGCTAGTTGTGTTTTCACCTGAGTATGTTTAAACTGATTGCATGTGATAGAAAAAAAGCACATTTCCAAAACCATGAAGCCTATGCCACATGGACGCATGTTCTTTAATTCCTCTTTTTTTTACCCACTGTAGTTACAGTCAGAAACATGTGATGTATGCTACTATGCTACTGAGATGGTATGAAATTATCATTTTGAATTTGTAAATATGGGTCATTCCATGCATATATGTAAACATGGCATGTGGATCTTGTTTTCTAATATGAAAATGAAACGTGCTATTTTGTAGGTATTCGGTGCTAAAAGAATGGATAATAACCTGTAGTCCTGGGCATTATGTCATGATTCAGGGAAATCAGACACCTGACTTCAAGCACTTATGATTTATCTGCAACTCCAGAAAATGCATATAACAGCTTAGTAGATAAAGCTACTTCAGCGTGTTCATAAACAAGGAGAAGATGGAGTGATATCGCATCTTGTGTGGTCATACTGAAATAGGATTTCTTATCACTAAGATACTGATGAAGTTATACGGTCTCTATGTCTAAGTAATAAACACCGCTGATAATCTATGATTATTGAATGCGGGAATAAAAATAAACTACATAAAAAAAGAGATTAAGCTAAATATGTCAGGTAAGGAGGTTATTTGTTTTGTATCAGGCATCTACAGTCCTAATTATCTGTGCCATGCAAGCAGAAGCTTAAAAAGCAATAAAGCAATCATACCAATTACCTGCTGAGCTCCATTATTTTATAAAAAAAACTGTTAACAAAACTATGTTAATAGTTTTAGCCATCATCAAAAGTACAAACATAAACATCAAAGATAATGCTCAAGTCTTGATCCTTACAAAAATAAAAAGATGAGTTCACTTAAGGATATTATTGTACTCACTGAATACCCTCCACACACCACCGTACGTGTGCGCTAATCCTAACCATAACTATAACCATATGCATTATTTTACTAAAAACTCTTCCACTAGCAATAGCATTGCATGAGACAAAAGGATACAGAATGTGCACATAAACATGTGCAGCACTGAATCTATCCCCTTACGTAATCCTTGCTCTACTACTAACCCTTGAATACTTGCATATTCACATCAACTGCTATAACACTGTCTTGCACAGCTTTGCAACCATCACTTTTTCATTCAAACATTAATTTTCCAGCACACTCCTGCTTTCCTACACTACATAAAATTAAATTCAGCCATATGTGATTCCCACAAATGAACATTCAGTCATTTGTGCATTCTCTCTTTTTATACCCACAAAAACTATTCTAACAAATATATATTCTACCTTTTGAATTGCGTGCATGCGTGTGTATTATATATATATATATATATATATATATATATATATATATATATATATGGCTCCCCTGCATTTGACTGAATGTACATTTGTTCGACAAATACAAGAGTATGATTTAATATCGATGGATGGATGGGCAAATGGTGGATTTGTCGATGGCATGGAATGTTGATACAGGTAAGTGGGGTTGTGTGTGTGTGTGTGTGTGTGTGTGTGTGTGTGTGTGTGTGTGTGTGTGTGTGTGTGTGTGTGTGAATGCTAGTTAGGGTTAGGCTCAGGGATGAGTGAAAGATGGTTGTTGTGTGTTTCTGTACAACTTTGTGTATTTTAGGGTAAGGTTTAGGTTAGGGAATAGATGTAGTGTTGTTTGTGTGTGTTTGTTTGTCTGAGTCTGTCTTCGGTAGTGGCAGTGTTACAGAAAAGTTTTAGTGATATTAAGGTGCAGGGTTAGGATTGAGGGAAGGGACAGTATTAGGGTTAGGTTTAGCACCCATTACTAAGGTGGGTGCATGTGTGTGTGGTGTGTGTGTGAGTGTGTTTCTGTGTTTGTGTACATGTGTGTATGTAAATCTGTTTTTTTTTTGTGGGGCTTGTCCCTCATACGGCGGATACATGAAGCCTTATTCTCTCCAAATAATACATACAACTTGATTTTTCCACCTTCGAGTATTTTGGGCATTTTTTGTTTTAAGGTATAGTTCCTCTGTGCCTTGTGACTCAAAGTTTTATAGTGTAAGCTAGTACTGATGAGGTTTCATGACCATATGCACCTTAAAGTATAAAAGCCATTAAGTACTTAATTATACCCTACATTTTTATATGACAGCAACGAAAGAAATCAATTGTTCTTTTAATTTCGTTCATCAGTAAGAATAGAAATACTAACATCAAATCTGAGTATCAAAAAAATTTGACTTTCCTTTCTACAGAATCCTAAACTTATTGAGAAAATAATTTTCTTAAAATGATTATTAAAATGGGAGATACATGAAAACAAATAGTAAATTCGGAATCCTTAAAGATGCTAATTAATATGGTAATATTTTAAATTAATATTTTAAACTTTTATCACATATGCCTTCCAAGTAAATGTGAAGGGAGAGAACCATGTGTGTGTTTCAATGGCCACCACTGATGTTGATGAGACAATTAAAACACACATTTAGTGTTTCATTAAACATTCCACTCTTTCTGCATGTCAGAATAAATATGGCTAGCAGCCTGATGCTGGAAGTCATGGCAATAGCCAGCCCTGCACTACATGACCACAGTTTACCCATTAATTTTAAGTGGGTAACATTTGGACTAACACAAGAGTGCCACATATCCCACCTTTAAACATGTAAATGAAATTAAATGGTGCAAGTTGCAACAGAGCCAGCAAAGAAGAAAGGCAACTTTATCCAAAGTGATATATGCTTATTAAATCACTACACTAAATTAGCATTTCCTCATCTGAAATGTTAGAATTTTATAATTTTAATATGCATGTTGCATATTTAATTAGCCTATACAGAAAATTAAAACTGGGAATTTATTTGGGACTGGTAATAATACTGACATTTGGTGCATAAATCAGATATTTCTGGCTGCTCTCATTATGAATGCAAGCACAGAACAACAGCAACAATTATTGTGAGGAAAATACTCATCTGTATTGTTATTACGTGTTATACAATAAAGTTTCTGACCGCACGCTGTTTTATATCAGCATTACATTTTCAGTGCTCTTTGACTATTGGTGTCCAAAGACAGGCTACTTGACACTGTTCCTTTGAGATCACAGAGCTTCAGCTGTAATCTCATCAAAAGGAGGTTGACTGAGAATCAATAATATTATTACCCAAGTTCTTCAGGTGCAAGCTTACCCTCTGTCTTAGATTATAAAAATATAATGGGTTGGACAGTACATTCCCCAAATGAGAGGGTTGAGTGGGCTTTGTCCCATTCATACTTTTTTTTTGCTTCAGTGTTAACAAAATTGGCTGTATCCAGTTTGTCTTCAGGGAATTAGTCTTTGACAACCTGTCATACATCTAGTTCTGCACCACAGGTTAGAGCCGGCTGACTTTATAAAGATGAAAAATTGCCAGTAGAATGCCAGTGCACATATTATATACATCCTTGTGCATAGTCTGCTACAACGTTGCATGTATCCAGAGTTATGCTGGTACAGATCATATATGGTTGAGCATTATGCGACAGCAGTACAGATATGCAATCTAGCAGCTAAGAGTATATATCAAAAAATAGCTCTGTCCCCATACACAAACTATGACTGTCAATGGGGAAATAAATCGTGGCAACATTTCATACCACACATGACATGTTAGGCCAAAAACTACACAGCATAAAGGGTTAATGCAATGTCTAATAAAACAAAAGAAAGCAAACAAATCTATTGTGTGCACTCAGTACAAGAGACATCTGGTTTTGGAAAGCAGCACTGAGTGATTCGGGCCAGACTAGAGTTTGGAAGCCTGGTACTGTGCATTTGACATAAACTGCTCGCAAGCAGGATGGATTCAAGCTAGAGACAGTACTTCAAAAATCAAGACACATTGCAGTGAAAACATCTGTCTGACAACAAAAACCTTACGTGCATTACTGAATATTATGCACACATCCTGTAATACACTTTGAAATGACAATCCAGGAAATGAAATGAAGTAAAAATGCAATGTGTCACTATTGTATTGGTGACAGGACTTTACCATTACCATATTATTATTATGGAGCAAATCTTCCTAAAATCCAAAACCTTTTGGTGCGGTATCTCATTTACAAATCTTCTCATATTAAACCTAATGGCCAGAAATTTGGTTAAGTGAGTGAAGGAAATTTGGTTAGGTGAATGAAATACATATAATACCTTTTCTTTAGGGACCCTCCAAGCAGATAACTCTCTTTAGCTAGTTAAAAGTGTATAGAGATATGAACTATAGAGATAAATTACAAAGAATAAACACACAAGAAAAAATGTGGCAGACAAGGATATATAGATCTATAGTCACTGGCAATAATGACAAGGTGGGCATTGTTATATATCATTTTGAGGCCATACTGAGCAGGAAATCTGTAACTTGGATTTGAATTCCTTAATTCCCTTCCTCCCAAATGTATTTACTTATTTATGCATATGCTTGTTTACTTCAACAGCAGGCTGGTCCAAGGATCCATTTTAGCCATAACATTGGCTCAAGATGTGCATGAAAATGTACAGATAGTGAGAGAAGCTGTTAGATTTCATGTACAGATAGTGAGAGAAGATGTTAGATTTCATGTACAGATAGTGAGAGAAGATGTTAGATTTTTGTGAAATATGTTACATATAAAAATTAGGAAATTACAGAAGATGGTATCTCTTTAGAACTGACATGGTGCTTGAGACCAGCAGAAGGATAAAATATTTGCATGCAATACATTTTTTTTCTTTTGGGGAGATCCAGTTATTTAGAATCGGCTAAACAGACCTTCCTTTGTAAAGAGGATGTGAAGAAAGTTTTTGAAATGAATGTGGTTCATGATAAATCAGTAACCAAGATATCCACCTGGAAATAATGACTAACCTCATGCAATAGTTCAGACTATTTTAGCTTTAAATACATTTTGTTTTACATTTGTAGGGTCACTTAAATTTTGTTGTGTTCCCTGGCCATATCCCAAAGTAACTACAGAATCAATATGTCTTTCCAAATTACACAAGCCCTTCCCCATTAAAATGCATTATTTTTTTTCTTTCAGAAATATATGCTCACATAAATATTATGATTTATTTGCAAATCATAGAAAGCATCTATTTGCAGTACTAACTTGCAGAAGAATGCAATACAATGACATGATGTCTTGTTCTGTATTTTATATATGTTCTAAAGTCAATATATTTTAAATCTAAAGCCATTGTATGTCAAAGCTTTGCATATTGCTAGGGTATAGTTCTCTCTTCTTAAAGTACTATAATGATGCTTTTTCAAATATCTGTTAAAGCCAACTAAAGTATTACAGTCAAGCAAAAATGCATTTAACTACAGTATATAGTAAGATTATATCATGTGTTCATTCATATCCCAAGAAATACAGTGTAATGCCATAGAAATAATCGGATTTCCAAAGGCTTTTAAGCTGGTTTCTTTCCTAATGACACATTTTTATTGAAACATACTGTACATTAAATGACAAGATGTACTGGTCTGTTACTCGTGTCTTGATATGAACACAGCTCATATTTACCTATATCTGAGTCAAAGCTCATTGCTTTTAACTAGACTAAATGCAGAAAATTCATGATAGTGATAAAACTGAGTGGAAACCACAGAAGAAAGAATCACATAAAAACATACAGATAAACAATGAGAAGGAATAAAGAAAGCACATGCAATATCTCCCGCAAAATTCATTTTTTTTACCCAAGATAGATAGATAGATAGACAGATAGGGAAATATAGGTATTATGTAGAATACAACTGTGAGCATTTATGTGCAGATATATACTCATCATGTGAGTCTCATTTAAATATTGTATAATATTAAAGTATGTATCATAATACAGTAACTGCCTCCTGGTGTGTGTGTGTGCTTGTGTGTGTGTATGTGTGTGTGTGTGTGTGTGTGTGTGTGTGTGTGTGTGTGTGTGTGTCTTTCAACTCTGTTTATTCATTTAGTAGCACATAATAGTTCTATAATCTCTCCCTCTTTTTCTCTCTCTCTCTCTCTAATTTTTTTTCCAGGCTGATCCGGAAAAGGTCCACTGAGATCAATGTTCTATGCCAGTTAACAAATTAAAATTAAAAATAAATAATAAAACCAGTCGATAAATAAATAGGTAGGAGTACACAATGCACACATCCATATTTAAAAGCTAACCTACGTTTCAAGGATGTGAGAACTATAACACAGAAAATATTATCAAATGTCACTTTACTGCAGCAGAGTGGGAAGTCCTCATGTAAAATATTATCAGGAATACAGAATGATTCCAAATGCAAACATAACAAGAGGCACAGAGGTAGCAGTCATAACATGGAGGGTACAGGGGCACAAAGACTGGTTTAGAGTGAGATTCTTATAACATGTATCCATATCTCCAAAGCAGATTTACATTCCATTCTTGCTTCTTCTAAATGCATTTGGAAATACAATTAACCTTAATAGTGAATTGAAAGGGATGTGTATTTATGTCAGTGAGAGATTCCAAACTCAACAAAAATTGGTCCTGAATATCTTTTACTCTTCTGATAATGAAAAGGAAGCTGATCAGCAGACCTTTACCTGTGTTAAATATGCCATCCATGCTATTTTCAACATGTTTTCTATGTTGTGTTTATTTTGCTTAAAATTATTTTGAAACTCTGTGCATCTTTTTTTGCATAAGACATAGAGCTAAATGCAGTTTTCACTGAAAAATATACATCCTCTTTGAGAGTATGCTTCATTATGGAAAACTGGAATGTATTCATTCACACACTTCATCTGTAGCCACGTGTGGTGTGAGCAAATATAGTATGGAAAATAAATATATGCATGCTAAAAAAGAAAATAAAGCATTATATACACATGCACATTTTATCTAGACAAGAGATAGACAAAGGGCTAGATATATTTGGACTTTTATAATCACATGGGCTGCAAGCATGCTACTGCATTAGAAAACTGCTGCTAAATATTTAAGTATTAAAAACCAGAAAGGGAAGAAATCATCAACTTAAGTGTATTTACACGGTACAGTAAAACAATGTGCCATTAACTGCACTTTTATCAGTGGTTTTAATACATAGTGATGTAACTAATGCAATATTGTTACAAGAGATTAAATAGAAAAACAAAGTGCCAGACAGACACCTACTAGTGAGAAATATTTCAAACAAGACACACTTAAAAGGGTATACAGATGCCTGCAGAGCATTTGCAACAGTTTAGTGAAAGACATCACAGGAGTTAGGAGGCATAGCTAGATCGGTAAACATGAAACACCAAAATGGTTACAGTGGGAAGACATTTATTTGATAGGCGAAGATAAACTTTATGAGAAAGGAACTGGATTCCAACTCCTAAATCCTGAAGCTATAAGCAGTTGCATTTGTTCTAGTCCTACTGAGAGATAAAGTAAATTATATGGTATTAATCAGGCATTATGGATTCAGTAAAGATTATCAACTTTCAGATATTTCCCATATGAATTAGTGCTTTAGAACAGTGCCTCAAAGGATTTATGATTTCACTGTGGGTGATCTGAAATGTTGCTTCCTAGGTTAACAACAGAATTAGGACACATCTAAAATACTGTAACTTGGCTGGAAAACTACTATATGAATAAAGTAACTAGGTGAAACTTGTTCTTTTGGTGCGAAATTTGAGAGTGTTCAGAAAGAAACTTCCTGATGGCAATTTATTTATATAGGCAGACAGACAGATGCACTAGATAGATGGATAGACAGACAGACAGATAGATAGATAGATAGATAGATAGATAGATAGATAGATAGATATCTAGAAAAATGCTACACACACACATATATACACATGTGCACATGCACACACCAACACACACACACACACACACACACACACGCACACACATATGCATACACACACACACACACACACACACACACACACACACACACACATATACACACACCTGCATTACTAATTTCAGTGATTCAGAATATACCATTAAAAAAGATACATGAAATATCACCACACATGCTTAATACTGTGCTGAGCCAAACTGTTGAAAACAATGTATACAAGTTAAGAAATAAAGTCCTCTTAACTGTATACATTGCTTTAATTTTGATTTTTGTTAGTATAATCCAGAATGCCATGTGGGTTGTTCAGGTAAATGATCATTCAATGCATGCTGCATTATTACATACTCAGTAACAGGGCATCATTGTTCTAAAAGTACCATAGATATGCCAGTAACAATCAAATGTAGTGTGGACAGGAATTATCAGGCAAACTCACATATGTTTGCAAATAACTAGTTCAGCACTCCAAGCGAAAGTTGTTTCAAAGCATAAATCTATATCTCAGTTAATGTATAAGCATCTATATTTTATTACTTTGCTAAAATTCTTATTGGAAAAAAACTCTAATCAAAGAAATAATAACAAAGGAAGAAAGTTGCAAAGGAAGTACCTTGTTCACAGAACAAAAATAATTGCTATTGCTTTAATTGTATTCACTACATCTGTTGTTTGGCTTAATATAGTGATGCTGTTTCTACATGCATTTTTGGCACTTAATGTGTTAGTACAGCATACACTCAGTCATTTGTTTTCTGATCTCTGATCCCAGCAGGCAGTGCCTGATTAAAAGAGAACAGTGTGGCTCAAAGGGATAAAACACGGACCAATTCCTTGGACGGACCAAAACATGAAGGACTGAAAATAGTTTTGTGGTTATTATGCCTCTTATCATATCAGATACATGCACACATTTTGAAAATGGCATTTGATGGTCCATATTTAAGGGAGCGTGAAACAATTTATGTATATTTGAATGTCTTCACTTCTCATTCTTTATATTAACTTACTTAATTTGCTTATGCATTCCCAATTCTTAGAAAATAAATGATTGACTCCTCTGTTTATCACTACATTTTGGAAATGAGCTTTTGCCAGATTTCTGTTTGCATCACCAAGTCCATATTTTCTAAGTGTTTTCTAGACATTCCTTTAGGATGATCCATAAAGACAGCTAGTGTGAGAGTCCAATTAAACTTTGCAGGGCCACAAAACACTGTAATAAAGCATCTCCACATTACAAAGAAAGAAAATGCTTTCAATAAAATGAAAATCAAAATGTCATGAATTATAACCAAAAACTGAAACACACTACAAACATGGATATGAATGAAGGAAACTTTAAGAAGGGCATAAGTTATGATTTAGGATGCTGTCCATAGTCATGTTAACTGATCATGTTGCCTGTAACTTTAAAAAATACTTGGACAAATCTGAGGATGAATAAGTAACTTCTCAGAAGCTTCTGTCTGGTAGTTCAAATCAGATACCTGTGGATTAGTATATTCCATAAGGTAAATACTTACTTAGTAATCCTAAAAAGTTACTAATGCAGTGTTCGTGGAAAGAAAGTCAGACCATTAATATTATTTTTAGATTTCATAATTACTCATCTTAACCTTCATACCAATAATCCCTTATAAAATATTTATTTTAGCTGATATGTTCCATGGCCTTTCTGTCTCACAGCCTTTGTAGTTTACTACAGTATGACTGTCATTTACATACTTGCGCTGAATGTTGTTAGTACACAATGTACTTCTTTGTTTTAGATAAGCTCTTATGTCGCTCATAACCAAGACTGAATGAAAATAAACCTCACTGCCTGTTCACTTCATTATTTGTTCTTAAACTGTATTTTCTATTAATATGCAAATACCAAATATTCTGTATACAAACAGGTCAGTGATGATGGAGAAAAATAGCATTATAGGAAGTATCATTTACTAATTCCATTAGATGTCTGATTTTTTGCCGTCAAAATGCATAAGCCTACTCCTTATCATCTTCACAATCAGTAATAAAGTGTGCATGTTACAATATGAAAAAAAGTTTTGAAAAGAAATGATAAATGCAGTACGAATGTTGACAAAAAAGCTCAGCGGTATTTTTTCCGCCAGTGATAGCATAAATTCATTACATGATTTTGCATAAAGTTAACTATTGTAAAAACGGCCATCCGTAAGCTTTGAAGGAATAGAGACTAAAAAAGCATGACCAAAAATTGTTTGCCATCAGTGGCAAATATTTTCACAAATTAGAGTAAATCATGACTGCAAGAAAATCAGCCTCAAGTACATCTTACTGTAATTAGTTTAAAGCAAGACTGATTAGCACTTGGCTCATTACTAATCTGCATACAAAAACAATAAACATAATAAAGAAGAAACGTAGAAAATAGTTGAGTCTCAGTGGCCCTGTTACAGAACTTATTCAGCTTTTTTATGGTAAGGGCAAGAAATTTGTTCTCTGAAATCTTGGTTGGTTTATAAAATACGTATACCGTATCTAAAATGGTTTTCAGATAACTATGTCTAGAAATGTAGTTTTATATATATGCTAGCCTTCTTAATCAGCAGGACAATACATCTTTTTTGGGGGGGGGGGGGTAAAAAGACCCCTGCCTGACAATTCCTTCATAAATGTGAAGATGAATAATGGCAACCAATGCTGTAAAATAATTATAAACAGCTTTTCCTTAAATACCGAGCTGTATACGCATTCCTGTGTTTTAACGATGCTGTATTAAATATTCCATCCCATTTTACTTTTATTGCCTACATAAGTTTATTGTATACATTTCCTGCCGTATTTTTTCCATCTATTTTTCTGTTATACTTTGTCTCCTTGCGCGTTCACATTTGGCAGGTACTGTCTTTCCAGGTTGCATACTATTGTTGCTTGCTTCTTTATTTTATTTTGGAAGAAGCAAATTGTATTAGTTATTTTCTTTTTCTCTGACAAAAGTTTCAGCATTACATTCATTTAACATTGCCCAGCATCTGCTTTGCTTGTCATTTATTCTTACTGAAGGTTTTGGTCACTAGGTTTAGGTTTGGCTACCGTGATTTAAGACGTTTTATGCAGCAGTAACAGTAAAACTGAAGCAATATTGGGTTATGTTGAAATCCGTTGCAATGTAGACCATAACTATAGTGTTAGCATCAGCAGTATGTGGGTAATTTCTGTTTAGTTTGATTGAGGAGTACCCTGTACCGTTTTTTTTTTCTTATTTTTCCTAATCTGTTTTACTTACTTACGATATATTAATGCGTATAGCTTCTGAAATCGTCATCTTTTAAACCATCTAAAGAAAAAAAAGAAGAAATAATACACGCAAAAATGTCCAGAAGAAATTCAAAGGACTCCCAACACGCTTACACGCTATCAGTCTTTTGTTACTTAGCATATAATAACTGGTGAAAATAGGCACGGCATTTAAGGTCTGCAAAAGGCAAACGTTAGAAAAGTCACATATTCTGTTTTACTGTGAAACCATGATCAAGTAAGTTCATTTCAAGGCTACTACCAACTCAAAGAAAAAAATAATGAGTATACGGCCAGAATTGTGAACATTTGTATTCTGTTAAAACATGTTATCCGCCTCCTAACTATTACGAAGCGCCTGGGAGCTATACCGTTGTGTTGGTCATTACTACCCGGATTTTCAGTGTTACTTTTTATCCCACATACACAGGCCCACATTTCCAAGTCACATTACTCAGATAGACCTTTTTTTTTATGAAACGAAGTACAGTGTGCATACTTTACAGAGTATGACAAGCAGAATACAAACTCATGTTCATACAATATCTTTAGTGTAAATAGAAATCAGGCATATTATAGCACATTCACACTCATAAGAGTAAAAAAAGTCAACCTAATTCCCAAGTCCTACCCTTAAATGCCGGCTCACCTTCCCTTCTCATGCCGACTTTGAGGCACTTCTTGAGGCGACAGTACTGGCACTGGTTGCGGTGATGCTGGTCGATGGGACAGTCTCGGTTTCCCCTGCATGTGTAGCTCAGGTTCCGTCTGACCGACCGCTTAAAGAAGCTCTTACAACCCTCGCAGGTGAACTGACCATAGTGCTTGCCACTGGATTTGTCCCCGCATACTAAGCAGTCCACACTAGGGTTTTTTTCGACACCAACTGTGGGGGGCGCATCTGGGCCTGAGGTCGGAGTGTTAGAGGGTACCCCAGTTGTCTCCCTGTGGCCTATTAGCGAGTGATTGTTCCCCGGCTGGGGGGCCGGACCACCGGACATGTCATCCTGCTGCCATGAGTTCACTACCATTGCCATGCTCAGCCCCCTCCCAGCTCTTCAGAGTCCAGTCCCGTTGCAGTGACTTTTTTCTGCAAAAGAGCCCGATTAACGCAGATGCAATAAATGCACGTGTTTAAACAAATAAGCAAAAAAGTCAATACTTTTGGAGCCTATGTCACATGAAAACCGACAGTAAAGACTTCATTTTATGCTCTGGAGGTGTTTCCTGACAGTAGCCGATTTGATCACAGAGTTTGTCAGCACCTTCAATTTCAGATAATAAGGCGTTCGCTTCTGTCCTGGAACCTGGATGTGCGGTTAACTACTGCTTTTCTTCTTCTTCTTTTCTTTTTTTATGTCAAGTCAAAAGGCACTTTGTTTTCTGAACTATTTAAAAAATGTTTCTTTTGTCCACGTCTTTACAAATGTTACATGCACACCAGTTAAGTCTTTATATATGCGTTGTCCTACTGATATAACATTCCTCAAGGCCGCAATAAATGACAGGCAGCACAAACCTAGCAATAAAAACAAGGAAGTTGGAAACAGTCACATGGAAAATGGCAAGTGTCTTGGATCAGATTTTTCCCTTGCAAGACAAACACAAAACTAAAGATGTATTTTTTTCTTTTTTCTTTCTTTCCTTTTTTTTGACTTACTTGGCAGATCGTCCAGCCAGTTTCCAATTTCTTCTTTTTCTTCTACAGTCCTTTTCTTTCCCTTTTAAGGATTCAGAGGATGATCTGATCTGCCCTTCATTTTCTTATTTTATTAGATGTCAATGGGCGCACTGTATATAGTTATATAATTTTAAATTATATGATTACTGTTCAAGTGTGTAGGTTGTAAACAGAATACATTGCATAGAAGCAGGCACTGTAAAGCTTTCAAGTCAAGGCAAAGCTAGGGAAACTTTTCTGTGAGCACATCAGCCTACAGTTAAGAATATCGAAGAAACTGCAATACAACGCTGACAAAATTCTCTGAGAACATAAGATTCCTGAAAAACGGAATAGAATGCACTAACAAATAGCTTGTCAAATAAAATTAAATAAAGTTCCAAAACAACACAAAACATCAAACGTGCTGGTAATTACTGCGCTGCAGTATGTTGAGTCAACAATTGTATGTAGGATTTGTGGAATAACGATTCACATAAATAAAAACTGAAGTTGCAGGTATTTTGTATGTACAGTTTATAATAGTGCACATCAGCTCTAAAAGATTCTAGTCGAATCCAATTGTTTTTTATTATAGTTTTTTTCTTTGTGTTTTTTTTTTTTTTTTGAACTTACTATTTCATTACCCCACGACAGCTGTAATTTTACAGTAAATTCAATTAAAGAAGAGGCAGACGATCTTTTGCACAAATGGGGATCCTAAAACGATGGTGCAATAATTATTAATCAACCAATCCGGTAGTTACGAACCGATCTGAACGAAATAAAAGCAAAGAGAAATGCAAAAAGAATTTTCTTTGAAAGTCCTTGGAAAGCAAACGATGTATTTGCACTTAGGTACCAATAATGAATTGTTGTACCGGTGAAGCTCGCCAGCACTGTTCTAAGCGTTCAGTCGTCTTTCAAGAACAACAAAAACGTTTTAGTATTGTTATTATACCGGTAGTATCTACGAAATTTTGTACAATGATGATAAAACAAAATCATTGATGCAACTCATAAGGATTTGCTCTCGCTTATCTTCATTCTCGTGTCTTCTTTCTAGGTCTGCAGCCTGCTCTCTGAGCTGCAAATAATAAGCAACATAAAGAGAGCGCAAACCCCCCTCTTGACTTTTAAAAGAATTAAAGTCAAGTCTGAAAGGAAGGCGGAGGCCGAACCCACTGATTTTTTAACCCCCTCCCCTTAGTGATCGTAAACAAAAAAAAAGAACTTTGTATGTCCCCCTCCCCACCCAGGAGTAAGCAACGGGATGTCAAATCTCTCAGCCTCTATTTTTTTCTCTCTCCTGCTTGTCCAGGAACTGCTAAGGCTGCAACCACGATCACGTGAGTCCTCCATTCAGCCACCCAAACTTTGACTCCGCCTCTCCATTCAACAACGTGTCCATGGAGACTCTTTGCCTTATATGGGCAAGGGGCCGTACTAATTTTTATGATGAGAAGACTTAAGACCATCCACAACCTAGAGAAAGACTGATGGGTGGGCGAACATAAGGGCGTAGTTTAAGCAACAGTGGGCGGGTAATGTACACTCCTTCTCCCACGGTTGGTCGAGATGTCTCTTTTAGCGCAATAAGTAAGGGTTTGACAGACAATTGCTCCCCAGGGGTCCTACACCTGCAGAGCGCTCTGTCTATCAGAGCCAGTCTTTTTATGTACGAAGCCAAGTCTTTAGATCTGCCTTTTAGTAAAAAGAGTGGCCCAGGTGTGTATACTGAAATAGTTTATGTAGTTCAGTTGCGCATTATTTACTCCGTTGATAACACAGTGTGCTATACAACTCCCCGCTTTTTAGAATAAATAGCACAAGATGGCTCCAGTTTTAGGCGAAAACATATTCAGAATAATGTTATTTTGTCATGTTCCTTCCCCATCATGGATGCTTTCAAGCCTGCAATAAAGCACTACAAATTGTGTCTACTGCAGGATTCAGATGTGTATTCTGCTACCAGACTGATTTATTATTATTATTAGTTGTATTACTTATGTGATCAATAGTTTAAATGTACATTGATGTTATTTGTTTTCCCCATTTTATAATGTGGTTGCGCACACACACACACACACACACACATATATATATATATATATATATATATATATATGCATAGTCGCTTTAATAAAAATAATTTGCGGTAGTATATTTAAACACTCCGATATACTCATATCTCTCACAAAGCCAAAAACAACTGGAGGACATATGCTCAAAACTAGGAACAATTTGTAAATATTAGTTTATTGAGCAACATTCTTCAAATCACTTAAAAAAGTTAATACAACAAAGCGTTTTGTATCAACGTGCATTTATGAAGAATAAGAATGACGAATCTTTAACTTCTGACATTACTGATTGAATGCATCTTGAGCGATTTGTCCAAAACTAAAACATTTCATGAGGAACGGAGTAAAAATATGAGACAAAAATCAAAGACGTTGTGCAAAATCAGGGACATTTCAAAGCTATCCACTGTAGTCTGTGACTCGATCGGTGACCAGCGAGCAGGACCAGATTAGATGTCTGGTTAACAAAATAAGTAGCATGCACATCACAACCATAGGATGGCATGTCTGATATCAAAAGATCATAATCTTTGTCACTGGACTCAATTATACATGGAATAATTTGACACTGCCTTTCTCTAGGCTGCTAAAACAAGGAGACACAGCTTAGATTGTAACGTACATAACAAATGGACTGTAAAGTCTACCACTAAGTAGACGAGATTATAATCGAACTTGCATAAAAAAGGAGGAAAAAGGAATACTATTATAAGCGTCCAACTGATACTCTAGTAGCCCAAGCCAACAAAAGCCGGATTTGCTTGAAGGATTCTGACAGTAACATTTGAACTGCCACACTGCAGGTTAATATTGTTTCTCTGTTACTTCTCAGTGTCTGATCACAGTTAGCTTTATAGGTAGTTTATTTGTTAACAAGCTAAGGGGATTGATCTAAAAGATTTTTTTTTTAAATTATGACTCTGGCCTTAATGCGAAAGTAGAATATAACAAATATGAGACTTTACAGCAGGGCATAGAATAAGGAGCATATTCAGAAAGGCTATTAAACTATCATATGAAATGCAAATATGTAATGTAATTATAATAAGAACTTATATTAGGGTAATGAGAAACATAAATGCAGCAGTCAGTTCCAGTGAACAATAAATATTGTAACTAGAAGGACATCTAATAACATCATACAGTAACAGCTTCCTTTACAGCAGCTGACTCAGGCACAACTATTCTAAATCTAAAGCTGCTGCACAGAAAGGAAAGAAAATAGATCAGAAATGGTACATATAGAACATAATAACTATGTTTATTTATTTTCCAGAAAAGTATGACTGGGACATGACAGGCCCCTTTTCAGTGGAGGCCCAGGGAGAAAAGCTCCACAATTAACCAATCTTACAAGACGTCATACAGTACAATGCAATACAGTGCAAAGGAACTGTTAACCATAGCATGCAAGAGGGGTAGTGAATGGATGCAGGAAAAGTAGAAAATTCTAGCCTTAAAACAGGAAGAAGAGAGGATGATTAAGTCTGAAGATATACTACAGGAGAAAACAGGCACTTCAGTAAGTCAAAATCAATAACTGCAGGTAAGACCAGAGCTGTAGTCAATATAGTAATGAGAGTGGTTAGTAGTATCAATAAAGTTGGGTGGGTAATGGACACTTCTTCTTCTAAGTTACCTGATACAAATTGTACCCTGTCCTCAGAAGAATTTTCTTTAATTAGAACTCATGAAGCTTAGATATATGTTTGAGCTCAAAGTGAAGACTTTCCCATGGCCTGTAGAAACATTTACTTTCATGCATCAGGCTGGTCATAAACCACTAAGAATTGATTGCCTGTGTAGAACTTACAGCATCAATGTAATGACAGTAATAAATACAGTTGTAGCTGCCCAAAGTAAAAAGTTTAGATGAGACTAGTAGATTAGCCATGTCTGCTGTCTTCTTAATTGGAAGACAGGTTGCTTTTGCTAGTGTTTCATACTCATGCTCCCTCCTGTCTGTTACTGGAATTCTACAGACCTTTTTTCTGAAGAACTTCCAGTGGGACACTGTTACTGCAAGCATACTGAATGTACAATAGTAAAAAAGGAGAAAGGAATAGATGTCAAATATACATATACATGGGAGCAAACAAAGCTACGTATATCAGTCTCTAAATTTCTACTTGCAGTGGATAACATTCACTGCAGGATACCAATAATGTAGATATGCAACTCAGGATATAATGGTCCTTAGAGAGGATCAGACTTGGCCAATTAACCAGCTACTTCAAATTCCCAAGAATCACTTCCCCGAGCTCATTCAATGCATTGTGTTACAAATACTCAACGCTATTTGTGGTAGCCAGCAACAGCAGTTGACATATATGCCATTACAGTGAAGGACAGCTTGACTCCATTTTGACTAAGAAGGTAGGGATTGGTAAAAATGGGAAAATTCATAGCTACTAGCCCACATCAAAGAGCAGATATAATCACCATGGAAGCTTATCCGATGTTCTTGTACAAGATAATGATGCAGACAGTATAGCACAGACAGTTAAAAGTATTTGATGCAAATATTCTCTCATGTTGTGGGGGGGGGGGTTAATTCCTCCTGTCTCTGTACACTGACTCTAAATGTTTTGCTATACAGGGGAATACTCTCAAACCCACTCCAGAAAAAGAGACATCTATGCATAACTCATTACCCAATCAACAGTTAAAAACAGCCATAGGGATGAAGAGCTACTACTTAGGTTAATAATATTTTACTAAGGGGTTTTAATGTATTTGTTACTCAAATTAAGTAAGTGAGTTGCTCTGCCTTTTCAGCCATGATTCAGACCACAGTGCAATGGATAATATGCCTTGTATAAAATGAGCAGCTTCAAGTAGCTAACCAAGTAGCATGTTTCTCCATGGAAATTGAAGCACCCAGAGAAAACACTCAGGCATAGAGCATGCAGACTATGTGCATACTCAGAAGAGAGGTCAGGACTGAACCTCACTCCCTTGAACTGTGAGGCAGAAGCATAAAGTAATGCGCTGTAATGCAACTTGTGAATCATTTGCTCTTGTTGAATAGGTAGCTGCATGTGTGGAAAGCATGCCACATACATGTAGTTAGAGTAGCAATGTTTGAAAGCTGTTGATTTCTAGGTATTTGGTGCTCTACTTTCGTGTTACATAGCTAATAACCAACCTGTCTGCCTGGATATACAGAGTCAGCATTTCATTCTTTATACTGTATGCTAACCAGATAAAAATTGGTTATTTATTATATTAGATTTGATTATACTAAGATACTGCTATGTTTTCTTTTCTAGCTGTAGCATACTGCAGCATTCTGTTTCTCAATTCAGTTCAGACTTGACATTCAAGGATTGTGTTATAGCAACACTGGTCTCTTGCAAGGGAAGACACCATGCTCTCTTCTTAGAATGCATAATTTCTGCAAACAGAAATTTTATTTTTTTTATTGTAGATGCATGTAAGTTTTAACTTAAAAAAATGTACATTCTTCCCTTTTTATGCAGGGATTTAAAACATTCATTTGCGATGTTTAAAAGTATAATATTAAAATATTGACCTGAGTCTTTCAAGATAAAACAGAAAAAATGAATAGTAATGCTAATAATAATAATAATAGTATTAATGTAGTCTTTCTTACAAAATGTCATTAACTACATGGGTTTATTATCTTAAAAGTCTTACATCACATCTGTAGCACAACTCCAAAGCCCCTATTTGCACCTGATAACTTTTTTCAAATTTAATTTGAAAACATACTTGTTGTTATTGCCAGGGTTTGTGCACTGTAAAAGGAATTGCAGTGGTATACTGTGCTAACATGTTTAGAATAGACTATACTAGATACAATGTCTCATTTAACTCTGTAAAAGTTCAACACCTGTTTTCAATCACTATCTTCTAATGTTCAACTATGCAAGTAGTTTTATTTTTGCATGACTTCTTTGTTACATATCATTATAAAGGGTCTACCTGATAACACCGACACGCGAAAACGCCGACAACAAAATCACCGACACCACAAAACCAAAAGTTCAAAAACACGAAACTTCACATGCCCAACAAACCACAATCCTGACAATCAACAAACAAAACAAATCCCCTGTCCAAAAAGCACACACACAACACAAGCACACCAAAAACCTTACAAACTTACACTAAACCTTACATACACAACTATCTATGCACTAACCCTAACCCAAACCCTAACCCTAAGGTCTGCCATAATCGCACACTCACCTAACCCGCGCCCTAACCCTAACTCACTTTACCCACCCCTAACCTTACAGTCTGTCACTATCGCACACTCACCTAACCCGCGCCCTAACCCTAACTCACTTAATCCACCCCTAACCCTAACCCCACACTTACCTTAACATGTCGGTGTTCTCAGCATCGGGATTTTCAACTGTTGATCATCTTCGTTGTCGATCTTCCAGTGTCGGTGTTCTCATCATTGGTGTTTTGCAGTTTCGGCATTATCAGGTAGACCCCATTATAAAATGCATATTGTTTCATCTGCTTTTCTGAGTTACTAAAAACATTTATCTAAATATATGAAACTGCCAACAATATGAATGAATAATAAATATTTTCTAATGTAATTTATAAGCTATTATTCAAAAAGATTGTGCAGTGTCTATAACCTGTAGATTCTGTCCTTATAAACAAATATTCCCATTCCTAAACATCACATATCCGGGTAAGGCAAAGCATGGAGCCTCTTGAATTTTTATTAAAAGATAGATTTTAGGTCTACTATGTTCAATGTACAGACTAGCAAGTTGTACTTTTCTGAGTCATGATTCAGAGGAAATGAACCAAAGAAGGTGGATGGCAGAGACAGAAATGCACTTTAAACATGATTTACCTAATATAGCCTTATTCCCTTTGAGACAGAATTCCAAGTAGGCTCCACTTACAGTGTTACAAAACTGCAAAATAAAACTCATTTAGCAAACAGTTTTATTCAGAAAAACTTGTAAGAACATATTGGTTATGTACAAAGCTAAGTCTTTAGACCTGATTATGATACAATTTTATATTGATTTAGATGTATTTAACCAATGTTTGGCAGACAAATATCTTAAAAGGGCGTACAGGAACAAAGCTGCTGCCCTTCCTATTAAATAATAAAGGAGTATACTTGTATATTATTCCATTTTATACATTTTATAAAAGGACTTACAACAACCACGGCATGGGATCTATGAGGAATTTGGAAGAAATACAAAATTAACATCCATTGTGACATATCTGCATTTCTATTATAAGTAAACAAAAATATAAAGCAATATTTTAGATTGTTGACATACCTGAGGATCTAAAAGTGATAAATATGCACACATACAAGGAATAACATACAACTGAAATGAAATGGTTAACTAAACACATTACTCAAATGATTGTTAAAAACAGTCATTTATTTTTCTCAGGTTGGCATGGTTTATTTATTTATTTATTTATTAGCTATGTACATTACTTTAGTCAAACGCAATACGCCAATTAGCTTCCACCTCAAACAGTCTGCTATGAAAATTAACCCCATGACCAAGGATTATAATAAATTCTTGTAACCTCTACACATTAAAATTATGCAGACCATTGCTACGTTGAAAAAAAGTAGTCACATTAATAACATCCACACTGTTTTTATATCTCTATTAATACAATAAATAGCAGCTAGCTATACATTCACCAGTAATGGCTTTAGAAATAAAGCACAATGGCAGTTTTAACACTAAAATATTATTAAAGCATCATATATGAAATAATGAATAATTATAAGATAACTAAAGCAGATGATAAGCATTATACTATGCTAATTAAATTACTAATTGTATAATACTTCAGAAGCACAGCGGCATATCCTTACCAAGAGTCATAACAGAAACTATTGTGTCTCAAATGTCAGTCCTTCAATATGACTTTAAAACTCATAATTCATGCAAAATGGCAGTTTGCTTGTGAAAGTAGCTCCAGTGATATTTTTTCTCTAGTTTAGTGTTCCTGTTGCGTCCTTTGATAGTGACTTCAACTTGTAACAAAAATTCAGTATGTCCATTATGTCAACAAAATGCTTGAGTATAGAAGGCAATGTGAGAGAGCTTTTTACTAATAGTACAATACACACACACACACACACACACACACACACACACACACACACACACACACACACACACACACACACACACACACACATATATATATATATATATATATATATGCATTTCTAGCTTTCTTAATGCTTTACTTATATAAAATATAAAACTCATTATATTTCTTACAATATGCAAGGTAAACCACACCTTCACTATTGCATTCAGCATGCACTTTGTTTAAGCTGATACCTATTATCGTAGCTGGATGGGTGATTTTATTAATATTATCCGGAAAAAAATGGAACATTGTGTTTTCTAATAGTACTTTGAAAAAGATAGTTTATAGATGGTCGCCTTGTTTATATACTAGCTCTCTAAATTTGGGTAAACTGCTTTCATATAAGACTTCTGCATTTAGAAGAACTAGCATGAGAGAGGACATCATCAAGTGCAATAATTGTAGTATATGTAAGTATGCATTTCAAGCACACTTTGTTAAGGTAAACAAGATATCTTTGAAATTAAAGGTGTATTACATGTGCCAAAGTAGCACGGCCATGTATAACATCAAGTGTGGTTGTGACAACAAGAAATGGTACATTGGTCAGACTAAACACAAAGTCTAGATAAGGTTGCAAGCACATTTCCATCATGTTAGGAATTGCAGTATTGGCAGTCTGGTAGGCACTTTGATAGCTTCAAGTATGTGGAGCTAGCATCTGTTAATCTGCCAATAGTAGGTGAGAAGATTTTTGCATTAAATGAGCTGGAAGCACATTTAATATTGATATATAATACATTGTCCGCTAACGATTTGAATTTATACCTCTCTATGCAGTCTGTATTATAATAATAAGCAATAAAGACTTTAGAAATGTCCTTTTATATGCTATTCATCTGATTGTTTGTTTCATATGAATTTATATTTCTTTGCTTTTATATTTTTCTACCCATTTGATGTAAAAACAATTTTGCTTTTAAGTATAGCCTTTCTATCATGTTGTTCAGACCATTGCATTTCTTTAAAAAGCAGGGAATGTAAGAAATGAGTAATATTGTTTTGTATACAGCAATACACTTTTCAGCATATTAAATTTAGTTGAAAGAATCAAATGCTTTTCATATCTTTAATTTTTTGATTGGGCTCCGAAAGTGATACATATACATTAATGTAAATACATTAATTCATTTTTTTTTACTCCCTGTGAACTTCAAGCTGAAGTTCTACAAGTGAAAATAAAAGTTTAATATTAACTGCTAGCTGTATGTGTGTTGGTGTGTTTTTAACCCATAATGCAAACACTGGTAAAGATTTACCTATGTCATGATGTTATAGAAAATCTTGCATATGTTAAGGTGTTCAGCTATAGCAGTTATCAGAGGTACACTGGCTCATTAACAATAAGAAGTTATGCAACATAAAATTTCAAAAGGAACCAAATGTTTTCTCTGTGTATAAGGATTAGAGAAACCCAATACTGAATCTTGCCAAAAGGTTTCAACAGTTGAGTTAATAGAAGATGTCAATATACAGAATGACAAAGGGGGGCACTTTAAAGGACACATTGGGATATATACTGTAGGTATAGAGAGAAAGGCAGAATAATTTCATTCTGCATTATAAAGGAAAATGGAATGGGTACATCAAAACAGAGAGCTAGTCAGAAAAAGGAGCAGGATTCTTAGGATAGAGAAAGCAAAGCATTTATCAGTACCCTTGGAGAAAAATAAGTATTTTTATAAATTACATTTTGTAGAGGATGAACTATATGAAGATGAAAAACAAACTTTTTCTTGCACCTGTATGGGAAGAGACCACATACTGCATATGAGAATGATGATGACACCAAAGCTGACCTGGCTGGCCGAAAGATAATCCATGTAATCTTTAGGAAGATTCAGTGGAAAGACAATACACAGAGCGGATCTAGAGGGAACATAGAGAAGGTCAATGGGAACCAATGGCAACCTGATTGGCTGGCTTTGCATGGTAGCAGAATACAAAGTAAAGATACTGAGCCATATTTTAGTGCCAATATATTCTGTAACACTCATAATAAAGTCCGCAGTTAACCACATTCTGGGTGGTCATTTAGGGATGGCTAAGACAAAAGCAAGGATTATATTTTTCTGGCCTGTTATTATGCAGGAAATAGAGAACTTTTGTGCAGTCTGCACAGTGTCAAAAACAGTACCAAACTCAGGCTATATACTTCTGCTGCTGCTTTTACCTAGGGGATGGAGTTCACTAAGAAATTCTTACTGATCAAGTCATCTTACTTAAGTCCAGATTAATGGATGAACTATGACATTTTTTAAGGTGAAACAGTTAAGGTCAACTGTATACTACTTTCAAACAGATGAGTTATTTGAACTCTAATATGACCTTAAAGACCATACTATGGAGGTCATAGGACAGATCAGGATAAATTGGGACTGCTGGCTATCATCACTGCTCTTTGCTTTAAGAGAAGTAACCAAGCCTCAACTGAGTTTATGCTATTTGAATAGCTGTATGGTTGGGATCATTAAGGCCTGCAGGATATAGCAAAAGAGACATGAGGACGAAACCACCCCATTTTAAAAAAGTGTGCTAGAGCACTTTATAACATATGGAATAGAAGTCATAATGTCTACAGTAAAAGAGAAAATATTGAAAGAACTCAAGAGATACACTAGAGAGCATATAATAAAAATAGGCATCTCAGAGAGTTTACAAAAGGAGATAAAACATTTGTGTTACTACCATTTCCTTGTAAAGAGACAAGGACCCTTTGATGTTAGAAAAAAGATGTCCAAGGTAATCTAGAGGGTGAGATAACCTGGAAAAAGTAAATAAGAACATTTATATTAAATAAATGTTCTGAAGCCTTAGAAAGAAAGTGAAGAATCAGTAGTGGGAATGCTTGCCAAGGAGTTAAGCCCCCACAGCATGTTCTACAGGCAAAATAAATGAGACATTTTCAAGGTTTCAGCCATTCAAAGTTAAACAATTTAAACTGATGAATAAAGATATTTTAAAGTGGCATAGCAGAACCATTTTAATGCAGCATAACACAGTAACTGTACCTAGTGACAGAATGAATTCAAAGCTATACCAAATGCCAGTATCTTAACATCAAGCAGTTAGGGAAGTAGTAGAGACAAATGCTCACATTTGAGGACAGAAGAATCACAAAGAGAACAGAATATCCCCAATGCACTGGTCCTGAAATTCTGCTAGGTCTATAAGGTTTTACAGTGATTTCAGAAGATTGATCAGTATTTCCAAATTTCACTCCTATTCTATCCAGTTGACATAATGGTTAAGGTCTTCACATCCCATGCTCAAGGTACAAGGTTTGATCCTGACAGCTGGCTATTGCCTGTTTGGTGCTTGCATGTCCTCCCTGTGTCTCTGTGGGTTTTTTTCCACCTCCAAAAAACATTCTGAGAGTTTCCATCTCAAACTCACCAATGAATGGAGCTGTAGGTGGCAGCACAGGCTCTATGTGATGCCCTATAGGGAGAAAAGTTGTAGAGACCAGCTGCTTTGGACAAGATAGGAAAACATAAATCACCGACTATATGTTGTGGTGAGGTTATCCACTCAACAGTGTTAAATATGGCACTAGGTGATTTGGGCATGTTGACTAATGTAGCCAAATGATAGTTACTGGTTGAGGACTGTCCTACTCTGACCTATGCCAGGAACCTACACTAATGGTGGAAGGGGTGTATGTGTGCTTATTGGTCAGCAGCCCTGGGACAATAAGCTACTGACCATGTCTAGTTGTCCAGCTGGTGTACCTGGGATAGCTCTGTTGAGCAAAAGCTGGGCGTAAAACCAATCGAACTGCCAAACATGAACTAAGAATTGCTACACTTAATGTAGGTTCACTGACAGGATACATCTTAGAAGGAAGTGATGATACTGAGGAGGCTGGACATCCTATGTGGATGGAAGGGCAGTGCAGCAAAGCCACTTGGTTTGGGATCCAGAGTCTACTACTCAGCAGGAGGATAGGCTAGAAATGGTGTGGAAATTGTGGTGAGAGAGAGGCTTCAGAAGGCAGTGAGGGATGTCCTCAGAATTAGTGACACACTCATGGCAATCAGCAAGCTTGTGACAGTGAGGAAAAGAGTGCATTCAGACAGCAGTTATAACAGGATAACATGAACTGAAAGTGTATAATGGGTGACCTGAATGCACATATTGGGATAGACAGAACAGGATATGAGGACTTCCTAGGTCTATATGAGTGGGGCAACAGGAATAAAGAAGGAGAGGCCATTCTAGACTTCTGTCTGGCAAATGGCTTGAACACAGTTCTGAAATTGAGATAGTCACATGATCACATACAATAGTAGCCAACATGCAACTCAGGTAGAAAGGGCACTGGGATAGAATCTGTGTTTGCAAAGTCATCCCCATCGAAACAATTGGCTGACAGCATAAACCCCTGGTTGCCACAATCAGCTACAAGCAGTGGTCAGAGAAGGTTCTAAGGTCAACAGAGACCAGGCTGAAGACCTGGAAGTTGACTGGAGAGAAAATACAAAGTTCAAGGAATTATTCAGAGCTCTAGCTCCCCAAGAAGAGGAGGGAATAGGTGGAGGGCACCACTTCAAACCAGCAGTGTGAGGACTACAGAACTGATATGTGAATAAGCCAAGCATGGAAATAATGTACCGAAGGAAAGCTGGTGGTAGAATGCAGAAGTCCAGGAAGTCATCAAAAGAAAGAAGGAGTGCAGGAAAAAGTGGGAGATAGAAAAAACAAACAAGTATGGGAAGGAATTGGCTAAGAAAGGAGTTGAAATAGCCAGGAACAGGGCATCAGAGGCACTCTACCAGCTTCTTGAAAGTGACTCAGTAGGTGGCACAAAGAAACTATATCAGGTTGCAAGGTAAAGAAAGATAAAGAATAGTCCGATACTACTTCATAAGGAATGCTAGCAACAGCCTTACTAGTCCACAGGACATGAAAGGCAGCTGGATGGAGTACTTCCAGCAGCTTCTGAATAAAGATAACTCCAGAGAAGCTGTACTGCCCCAGACACAGCCTATGATGGGAGAAGAAAAGGAGCTCACCTCAGAAGAAGTAAGAAGTACTAAAGAAAATGAAGTCAGGGAAAGCAGCGCACTGAGATGAGACTACAGTGCATATGGTAAAGATGCTGGGTGAGATGGGGAGAAATGGCTCCTAAGGGTACTTATAGCAGTGTGGAAAGAAAGGCATATCCCAGATGACTGGAGAATAAGCATAATCTTGCCAGTGTACAAGAACAAAGGGGACAGCCACAACTGTGGGCAGTACAGAGGTATCAAACTCCTATCACATTACATGAAAGTTCTGGAGAGGATGATTGATAAATAGATACGCAGACCAGTAGAATGCAATATGGGAGATGAGCAGTTCAGATTCAGATCAGGATCCAGCACAAATGTCCCGGTGTTTGCAGTGAGACAGATAGTTGAGAAAAAGCTAGAGAAGAGGAAAGAGTCCAACTGGGCATTCCTAGAATTGGAGAAAGCATGTGACAAGGTCCCAAGAAAGCTGATTTGGTCAGTACTGCTGTGGTTCAAAGTCCAAGAAACACTTGTAGAAGTAATGCAGGCTACGTACAAGGACCCAATAACTCAAGTACAGACAGTATTCGGTCTCACAGAGGGGTTCCCAGTGGGAGTGGGTGTGCATCAGAGTTCAGCTCTGAGCCCTCTGTTGTGCATACTAGTGATGGATTACATTAGCAAACAGGTCAGAGGGGACAGATTAATAAAGCTGCAGTATACAGATGATGTGGCATTACAGGCAGACTTTGAGCAAAAACTTCAGCAAAGGATGGGGAATGGAATGCAAAACTGAAGGCACATGGGATGAAACTAAGTACAGATAAAACAGTGGTAATGATGGCAAACTGGGGAAATCAAAAGAAGCTGAGAATTGAGATAGAAGGGAAGATGTTGGAACAGGTTAATAGCTTCAAGTATCTGTGAAGAATGGTTGAGGAGCATGGAAGTCTGAATGAAGAGGTCAAACCTAGAATCAGAGAGGTTGCAGCCAACTGGCATAGAGTGTCAGGTGTAGTCTATGAAAGAAGAATGCCAAAGAAGGTGAAAAGTAAGGTGTACAAGAAAGTGGGGCAACCAGTGATACTCTATGGTACAGAAACCTGGGCAGTAAAGGTAGAGCAGATTAGGAAGCTAAAGGTGATGGAAATGAAGTGCCTGAGAAGGGTGTTAGGATGCATACTGTTGGACAGACAAAGAAATGAGGACATAAGTGCAGAAGGCAAAGTAGCTCCAATTGCAGAAAAGATAAAAGAGAACAGATTATGGTGGTTCAGACACATATGCAGAAACACAGAAGACAATCTGGTGAAGAAGATTTGGGACAGACAGGAAGAAGGTAAGAGAAAATGAGGACATCCATCAAAGAGGTGGATGGATTGTGTGAGAGATCTGCGATAATCAGGCAAAGAAGGCATGGGTGTGGCACTGAATCAAGAGGGCTGGTGACAGTTAACACAATATCCCAACCCCATGTAGAAAATGGGAAAAGGGGGGCTGCTGCTGATGACTCCTATCCTATGCCCAGAGAGGATGGGCTGGTTGAAATATTAGTCAAGGATAAGTTTTGGTCAATTTTAGATCTAACAAAAGGTTATTGGCAAAAGAAAAGCTGGAATTATCCCTGCCGGGGTGACTCTTCAAGTAGAAATGTATGCTTTTCAGTCTCTATGGAGTAGAAATGTATGCCTTTCAGTCTCTATGGAGTACCTGCATCATTCCAAAGTCTGATGGATAACTAGATATGCAGCAGCCAACCTGGATGATGTTGTGATAGTCTCTGAAGACTGGGAAAACCACACCCCTAGGTTTAAGGCATCATGAGCACCCTACACTAAGCTTGTCTTACTGCTGATTCTGCTTCTTTGGAAAGTGTCATTGATAGAGAGTTAGTAAAACACCAACCTGAGATGGCAAAAGTAGTCAAAACTTATGCCACACCCACTACTGAAAAACAAGTCATAGCTTTCTTGTGTTTGGATATCATTACAGGAAGTTTATTCCAAACTTTCCGGCTACTCTGTGCCCCATAACTGACCTAACTAAAGGGAGGACCACCGTGAATGTTACAACATTAGCTGTCTCTACTCTAGACTTTCAGTGACTAAAAAGTATGCTCTGTTCTGAGCCACTCATAACGGCTCAGATTTCTGTAAGCAGTTGTTGCTTTCATATATACTTTTTATGTAGTTACTGGTACAGTTTTTTCCAAGTCTATCAACAGAGCAGAGCATCCTATACACTACATCAGCTGGAAACTCTGTAATGCTGAGTGAAGATATTTTGCCACTGAGAGAGAGAGAGAGAGAGAAAGAGAGAGAGAGAGCAGTAATAAAGTGGGCACTTAGGTCGCAGTATTCCCTAAATGCCCCAAGTTTCCCTACAATACACTACCAGTACATAAGCAACATTTGTTCTGAGGCAGCCCTGTGAACCTACATCTAAGGACTGATTTGAACACATGAAACATCCAGGCCAAGAAGCTGAGTTGTTTGGGAATACAAACTTTATTGATAGTAATCTTTTGTGCTCTTCTACATTTTACTTATTGTTTGAAATACCAGACTCTTCTGTCTGTTTTACTGAAACTCTGGATTTCTTTCTCTATTTACCCTTTGACCTTTCTGTCTATCCTAACAGTTAGAAAAATGGCAGGTGAAATTTGTTGCTAACATCACTTTGCATAGAATCAAAAAGTGTTGGGAAGGTTTTAACTAAATGTTCAGATTGACAACACTTACACATTTTAGTCAGTTTGGTCAGTAAACAATCATTCTTTTGCACAGCTTCATCTTTAGAGTCTTTATGCAACTGTTCTCCAATTTTACTCCAAGATAAAGAGTATTGGTCCTTCAAATATTCATCTGGTTGTACTTCTTCCTTTGTGTATTCACCAGGTTGTACTTCCCTTTTTGAGTATTCAGTTGGTTGTAATTTTACCTTCGAGTATTCACGTGGTTGTGCTTCCTTTTTGAGTATTCACCAGGTTCTACTTCTCCTTTGAAGATTTACTTGCTTATACTTTCTCCATTGAGTATTCACCAGGTTGTACTTCCTCCTTCTAGTACTCATCAGGTTGTACTTCCTCCTTCAAGTATTCACTTGATTGCACTTCCTCTTTTGAGTATTCACCTGGTTGTACTTCCTCTTCGAGTATTCAATTGGTTGTACTTCCCCCGTCAAGTAATCACCTGGTTGTACTTCCTCCTTTGAGTATTCATCAGGTTGTTCTTTTCTAGTATATCAGATGAAAGCTCTGCTGTCACCACATGTCCTTCAAACAAGTCAAGCTTCTTCTGAAGCATTGTAGGCTGCATCCTAACAGCTTTGCTGATGGTATACATCTACAACTCCTTCTGGTTGCCTCTGTGGACTCACTCAAACTCAAGAAGTCCAGGTATGACCTTACCATGGTGAGAATAATCATTCTCCTTCTGCATGAGTGTAGGAGTAGAGCTGTCAATACCATGATCATTTTATATCATGTTGACTTGTGTCCTTGGTGCTTCTAACTCATTTTCTTTCTCTTTCTCTTTCTTGAACCCTAAAGACCATCTTGTAAGGTTCCTGCTGATATGAAATTTGTTTAACTTTCTCCTCAGTTTCAGCTTATTTCTTGTTTCACAAATTTGATCAATTCATTTTTTTTCTCATTAAGAGTACTATTTTCCTGAATCAGATAACAGTAAGATGATGGCTACCACTCACTGTGTTTAACTTTTGTCTCCAGTTCTTGTGTCTTCTGCTGCCTTTCTTACATTTGTAGGCATAATATTTATTCCTCTAGGTTGCCACAATATTTTTGTAATAACTCATAAAGCTTCAGACAGTAAGAGTATGTTTAGGACACCAGTAAACTCAAGCCATGGTTGCTTACAAATTCTGGCCTTCTCTGTTATTTCTCTCACTCCAGACTTCACTTTGTAGCACTGTGTTTTCACTCTGAATATCAGCTAGGATTTCCTCCAGTAATATTTAGTGCATTTGTTAACTTGGTCTTTTTCTAATGGCAATACATTTTCTACTGAGTTAATTCAAGAGTGCTTGGGATAAAGTCTGTTTGAGTACTTTATCAAAGTGAGATTCTCCATTAAAGTGTTTGTTGGCACAGTTCCTATTATGCATCTGGATTTCAACTTTACAGAATAGCTGTGGTAAATTTGTTTGTTTCATGTGGATCAGAAACTTTTTGATTAAGCTTATCTTAGGAAGGGTGAATATCATCTCACTCCCTTTGTAATACAATTTTAGTGTCGGCTTTTACTTCCTGACATCTGTTTAGTTGTTGGAAAGGAAAAGTTATTCATGATTAAGCTGGACAAAACTCAGTCTCAATTTTCCATCTGTTTTTCTTTTCATTCTCCAGTCCAGTTTTTGAGTTTTCTTTAGCATTTTCTTCACTGGGATGTAAAAATTTGTTACTAGTATATTTTGGCTGTATTATTCTCTTCATTAAAAGGAGGCACAGTTTCTACAATATCAGCCAGTTCTGCTGTACAACTTTTCTCTCATAAGGTGATCTTCAGATTCAAGCTCACTCACTGTAGCTTATTTTACATAAATATATACAGTTTTTATTGTAAAAAGCATTCACTCCTGCATTTAGATACCTTTAAACTCCCCTCAGTAAAAAAAAAAATATCAGATACACATACCCCAGGATTTAATAAAATCCGTGTAGGCTCCATGTAGAGCCTACATTGAATGCATCCATGTACACAGCCATAGAACCTCCTTGGTAGCATATTAATGATGGCACACTACCAAAGGACAGCTGAGGAACATGGATATTGAATCAGTGTGGGGAGAGGTATAGTGGCTACCTGTGGCAGCAGATGATTGTGAGTCTCCATGTAATGCTCCCTGCCACTGTTGTAGTGTTGTAAAGTGTGTCAAATGTATAATATGTAATTTTTATGAAGTTTTATTTTATTTTTTTAACTGCATGTTTGTGCTGCATGGTGTGAAGCCCAGTAATGCCAAGCTGGGCTCACATATAGACAGCTGACACCTGCCAGACATCTCGAAATAGAAACTGGATATAATTAATTATCATAATTAATTTTTTCTTTTTTGTTTTTATTGCCGTTTGCACAGTGCAGAGCACAGCAGAGCTGAGTGGAGCTTATACAAACAGAAAATACAACAGAAAAACGACCAAAAATATACTAACAAGCAAAAAGCACTGAAAAAATTCAGAAAACCACGCAGGAAAATAGCATTTTCTGTGAAGTTTTAATGATGCTTCCTGGTATCTCGACCCATGGCATTCAAGGGAATAAATTATGATATTATACACCTCCCCTTTTAAATCATCCTGATCAATTATTCAATTAAACATTCAACTAGATGATTCATAAGTTTTTTTAGATGATTAATGAATTCACTTTAAAGCTGACAATAGAACACTGTTCCCACACAAAATGTATACCTCCACATATATGCTTACAAAATATTTTCCCTTATTACCTTGCATATTAACTGAACGAGACAAATTGAAAATATAACATGACATTTCTAAAATACATTAAAAATAAGTCAAGCCTGCATTTTCACCTCTACTGTTTGACAATGTAATGCAGCATTATAAGACCTTAGGCCTGAACATCCTTGTCTGAAATGTGCCCTCCAAATAAAATAACCACAACTTTACAGGACACAAATATTAACCTCCTGATTCAGACCCTTCAGCCTCAAAGTACCAAAATTAATAATGAACTTGGATTCCAGCTGAGATAGTTTGTTAAGAAAATCTGTTCCCTCAGTATAGTTAGGTCTGGCCAAAACACTAAAAAATAAACTATTATCAGACCCCCCCCATGGCAGTCATAAAAATGAATTGCCACTGGATTCTCCAATTTGACATTGTGGATGTCACCAAGATGCTCCACAATACGCACTTTGGCCAGCCTTTTGGTTTGGCCTATATATCATCTAATGGGTGTGCAATCCCATCCTATAATATAAACCACCCCACATGACCTGCAGTTGAAATTATCCATGGCCTTATATCTTTGATTGTTGATGAGAGTCCCTTCTAAATTTCTGACCTTATTGCATACTTTGCATCTACCACAAGGATTACAGCCCAACTGCCCTCCACCTTTTTGTTTCTCCATATTTAAAAGCTCCTTCAGATACAAAAATCTGTTATAGGAGAAAGTTATCCTCTCTGCAAATATGTTCATGAGGGCTTATACAAACATAGCCGATACCTGCCAGACATCTAAAATTAGAAACTGTATGTAATTAATTATTTATTCATAGGTGTATTTAAGCTTTTTGCATGGCATGGTGCAGTGCTCAGCAATGCTAACAGGTTTCCTAGCAGTATATGTAAAGGTATACTAGTTTTTTATAACATCCAACTAGCTACATGGGTAGATTTAAGGTCTTATGTATAGTAGGTCCTGGGTTCGAGTCCATAACAGGCAGAATATGTCTGTAAATGAGTGTACTATTTTTCTGTAATTTTATTAAACTATTGTGAATTTTGGCACTGCTGCGCTTTGCTAAGCCCTGCATATTCAAGCTAAGCAGTGCATAAACATGCTAACAGCACCCAATATTTCTGCAGTGCTAAGCCTCACTAAAACCACAGTTCTGTGAGTTTTTGCACTGCTTGGCTTCACTTGGCTTGTTTGCATGCTGCTAAGCAATGCGGCACTTTTTTGAATGTTGCTCAGTGACGTGCAAGGGCAGGAATTCTGCATCATTCATTGGATTTCAATCAATTGTTGGTATGGCTAGTGGTATTGGCGTAGGTGTGCACTTTCTGGCACAGAGGTGGGGTATTCAGGAGTCCAGGGTCATGGTTGGGCTCCTGGTTAAAAACCATGAACCCCGGCTGATGCAGGGCAGATTCCAGGGCTCAGACTGTAAGGCAGAGGCCTGGAGCCATTTGGCCAGGGAACTCACCAGTGTTACTGGTATCCCCTGCACAGGTGAGCAGTGTCATCACCATTATGATGACCTGAAAAGAATGAAAGATGGGAACCTCAGACACCTGGGTCCAAGAGGCAAGAGCAGGGAATGCCCTACAAATATGTAAGTAATTTTACCTCTGTTTTACCAATATGTAAGCTGAATGTCTGCAAAACTGGCATGCATAATCGTGTGCTTCTCTTCCAACAACTTCAGCTGAGAGGGCTCGCTATGTCAAGTCCCATGCCGGGCGCCTGGACAGGTTGCACCATGAGCGTGATAAGTATGGATTTAGTATACTAACTGTAGTACAGTAAGCAAGAAAGACTAAAGCATTTACTGCAATAAAGTATATACAAGAAAAAAACAATAAATGGCCAAGCAGAACTGTAGAGCAATAAATGGGCAATTAGAGCTGTAGTACAGTACATGAACAATAGCAACTGAAGTTCAATAAACAATAAACAATACCAATAACAGTAAGCAAAATGGTGTACAGCAGGATTATGTTGTCATAACCATGCAGTAGAACTGTATGCATTGCTTGTCTATGATAAGGTTGTTACAGTCAAGTGTAACACTATAATAGCTGTACAATGCAAAAGTAAAAGCCTGCCAACTGCATTGCTTAACTTGTAGTACTGTCCAAGGCTGTCTTCAGGCCAATATTGGTCACATAATGCTCTCTGTTCCTCCTACTTCAGGTAATAAAGGTATATGGGTGGGGAAGCCCACTCCATAGACAGATATTTTGTGTGTATACTTCACAAATATTTCAAAACAATAACAATACAAAATGTTCACTATCATTGTTGATAATAAAATAAAGCTGTTTAATATATGCAGTACAGTTGTATTCCATGCATGTGTATTCATCTGTCAGTGCAGTCAAGTATAACACTGTAATAGTTCTAGAATGCAAAAAAAATGTCCTGTAACTTGCATTGCTCAACTCATAGCATGGTTCAAGGTTATCTGCAGCACACTATCAGTCGCATAATGCTCACATTTTATCTCTGCCGAGGAACAAAAGGTATATGAGTGAGGTAGCCCATGTTATAAGCAGATATTGTGCTTAGATTTCACAAAGTTTTAAAATCAATAAGGATAAAGTTTTCACCAGCATTGTTGATTCATAAATAAATCTGTCTACTTCCAGTATGGCTGTATTCCTTGCATGTCTGTATTAATTTGCTGCACTCAGTTGTTACATTATTTGCAGATGTCCCCTGTAGTCACAGCTATTAGGTTCTATTCCCATGCCTGGCAACTAAGACATGATGGCTGTCTAGTTTATGAACTGTACACAAGCATGCCTTTCAAGTGTCATGATTTCTCGAATTGTAATTAATATTGCGTAATCCGTCTGTCACAGGATTACCACAGAAATGATTACCTGGATTACCAAATCTGTTTACAGAACACCTTGGTAGTTATATCAGTCCATGTGATGTGCAAGTGTTCTGTCTAGTATTGTACCTGCATTTGTTATTGCTTGGCCCATACTGTCCTATTAAACAGCTTGAGAGGTAAGTATGTGCTACATCACATAGGAAACTTGAAGTCACTGTACAAAAAACTGACAAATAGAGTTAATATTATCACTGTTTTCAGGGATAGAATCTACAATGTCACTAATGGACTGTTTTTCTCTTTCTCTTCCCACCCCTTATCTGCATGTATTTAATATTATGTATTATTATGGTTTACTATTAACATATATTGTTAAAATAACTATATTTTGGGAAATGTGGTTTATTATTGTTATGTGTTATTATGCTTTCATATTGACGTATCTTGTTAAATTAACCATGTTGTTGCCCTTATGCTTTAACTGTTACTGGCATACTGTTAACATACTGACTGTTTTGTTATTTCGTGCTGTGTCATACATAATACACATTGCTATGTATTTGGGTTAATTAATATGATGTTTCATGCTGTTAATATTAACAATGATTTGTTTATAACTAACCTCAACTTATTGTTATATCTCAATTACCACAGCACGTCAAGGTAGGCCAGTTCCAGCTGATCCCCCTAAATTGCCTCAACTGGCTGTAGCACTGAGTTCCAGCACATCTGGGACCCAGACCAGTGGTGCCCCCTCTGCTGCCTCTGCAATACCTTCAGTGTCAGGTAGTGCCACCCCATTGGACGAGAAAGGGCCCCACTCTGGGAGCAGTGGCAGAGAGGCAGTTGTCACCCGGGCTTAGCTGCTGGTCTTGGTGAGAAGGATAGTCCACTGTGGCTATGACTGCCACCTGTTCCGGATTGAGGACATGCTGGCCAACCTGGTGGGGCAGCCTCGCCCCATGCCCAGCCTCCAGCACTGCCACCCCAGGGCAGCAAAGGAGCAGTGCCAACAGTCCCATAAGTAGGGATATGAGTCATGCTGCTGCCGTCTGGAGGCACATGGGGCTTGAATTCCACAGCACCCTCCCTATCCAAGGTGTTCACCCCCTCATGTGTCACTCACCACCTCTGTCTGCTGTCTTGTCTGTTTGCAAATGCATCCTCACTTATCAAACTTACCTCCCCCACATGTACCTATGCCCCTTTTCCAATAGTCCACTCTCACCTTAAAAAAAAATGGGCACCTGTCCCCCCAAAAAAATTTGTCTCATGCATAGCTCTCCATTTCGCACATGTGTCCACTGGCACATGTAACTTGGTCTAATTAGGTTGACACAGCAGTTATGTTACTCTCACCCCTCTCTCTGGGGTTTGAGAGTACAACTTCATCTACAAATTCTGTCAAAGTGCACAGTTGTTGCTGTACAAGAAATGGATAGCTAGGGTTCTTTCTTACACCCTTCCTGCACATCCCTCCCTGCCTTTCACTATGATTTCCCCCTGCTTGCCTCCATTTCACCACCTTCTTATCTCTCCTTTTTTCTTTATATTGTTTAGCATGGCGCTGTGTGACGCACTGCATCACACAGCTTTGCTAAGCTCAGCTAAACAGAACTATACTGACTATATATGTTTATAACATTGTAAGCCACATGTACAAAATAAACACCTCTGCCATGTTTTGGACCCGAGCCCATCACACCTGCAGCACTCTGCATTAACTCACCACACCACACAACTCTTACTTAAAACAGGTGGTTTAAACAAAAGATAGTAATTGCCAGTTACAGTCATTAGGCATGTTTCAGCAGAGCTGCGTGCTGTGCCACATCGCCCAAACTGGAATAAAAATTAATGGAAAAAATGGGCATGTACCTTGGACTCTGGTGCAAGAATATTCCACTAGACAGCCAAAGACATAATAACGGATGTAACTGAGGCCTGTGATAGCAGCTAAATATGCCCTTTTTATCAGCAACATGTAGAAAGTCACCTGCTAAGGCATTAATGGCAAAATACATGTTCATCTGGGACACTGGTGCAGAAATACAACCATATAAAACCATGCACATACTGATGGATGTAGAAAATGTTTGTCACAGCCTGTATGTATGCACATATATCTTGCAAATACACCTCCTGTAGCAGTGACTCAGTAGCTTAGTCTGTTAAATGCCTTGCATATAGTACATTTTGCCGCATACAGTCCTGGGTTCAAATCCAGTGTTGTATTGGATTTCAATTACATTTTGAAGACAGCAATTAATGAATGACTCATGTATTTTTTGCCCACACAAAGCATTACAAATTAAATGACTGCTTTTCATTGCTGGAAGTTACAGGCCTGCAGGTAGAGACACACTTTACATATCATATAGTATTACTATATGTCACCTATCACTCTGTTATTCACACAGTTGCCTAACATAATACCTTAAAAACATGCCTTAATTGGAGAGTAAAGGGAACCCTCATCCTGGCTCTGTCTCTACAACAAGGCTGGGCTGACACAGCTGACACAGATACACCTACAACTTGTTGTCCTCCAAAGTGTTCACACTCTCTGCCTATGCATATAACCTGCAGCAGCAGCTGCAGCCTGTTGTACTCATTGCTCTATGTAAAGGTTTCTGCTAAAGACCTACCTTCTGCAACAATGTAGTCTCCACACCCCAGTAATGTCCATCTCAACAGCTAAGAAATGGCCCTGGTCTACATGAAGACCTTATATATTGCACAGTGGTTGCATGTCATTGGCTAATGATAGTGCAATTCAGTTATTTTTGCTGCAATTAGCATATCAGAGCCACAGACTGGTTTAGATGCAATTACCTGCTAATGGGAAGCATGTTAAAAATACAAGCAGCTGGCAATGGGGAAACATTCTGGATGAGACTTTCCTCAGACAGAGTATGCCTTTGCGAAACATTACTAGTAGCACATTTCAACAGAGAAGTACTGCACTCCACCAGGTATGCAACAGTTTTTTGTGTATAACAGGATGCAGATGAGAGGATAAGAGGTACGGGGAACATGGATTACAGCAGAAAGCCTGTCTTACACCTGTGGTAATGACATGTCATTGATATCCTGCTGTCTTACGCCTACAGGGGACGTACAATACTTCAAGGTTGCATTCTCTATTGTCATTGTGGCACACTGGTGTTGTTAGCACACTACTATTTGTCTGGTATTGGTCTTATGACATATTATTGGGTGGTTCGCCTTAGGGGTGGGTGTATGATTATACATTAGAATTTCTCATGGCACACAGGGCAATACATCAGTATTGATACTATCAATGGAGATCACCAGAGTAGTAAAAACTAGAGCCTTTATTAAAACAATAAATCAGTTTTAGTTAACCGCTTTCATTCTCTAATTAGACCTTCATCATAACTAATAAATAAACTTGATTCTACATATTTAAATATAAAAGCACCAATAAAATACATTCATCCCATCACATGCCATTACTTCAACAATAAACCTATCATAAACCTTATAAACTCTTCTAAAGATATATATGTAATGTTTACATATATTCACGGTGCATAAAAGTGCTGTAATATGCATAATTATTTATACTACATAATGTTTCAATTTTAAAACTGGGGCCAAAGAACATCTTTCATTTAAACGAGATAAAACTGTGGCGTTTAATCTAATTTGCCATTTCAGTTCCTTAAGGTTCAAATGTTTGTCCACCATTCACCCTTGGGGTCCATTCTGATGTGTTCAATAACCATAAAACCAAATTTATGGAAGGGGTGCAGTAAAATATGCTTAAACAAGGCACTGGTGGATTTTTTTCTTTTCAGTATCTAAAAGGTGTTCATAAATACAGTCCCTCAACCTTCTTGAGGTCTTTCCTACATAATAAGTCAGGCACTGTAAACATTGAGCTAAATATACCACATTCTGTAAAACACAGTAAAAGTGCCCATTAATCATATAGTGCACCCCATTAACATAAAATGTATCCTCTCCAATTATTTAACTGCACTGGGGACAAGCACCACATTTAAAAGTACCCTCTCTCTCTGTAAGCTGATATTTTAGTGCACCCCTCCCATAAATTTGGTTTTATGGTTATTGAACACATCAGAATGGAACCCCAAGGATGAATGGTGGATGAACATTTGAACCTTAAGGAACTGAAATGGCAAATTTTTTATTTTATTTATTTATTTTTATTTTACATTTGTTGACCGGGCTAGTCCAACTGGATATATGTCCATTTTCAGTAGAGGCCCGGGGAGAAAAGTTCCACAGTGCAGTATATATAAAAAACAGAGTAGTAGTCAATAATAAGGACAAAATGTACAGGAAAAAACTTCGCAGTAATACTCCATGTTAGGACAGTATTTACAGTTGCCAAAGGGTTACAGGTTTGGCAATTCTTACATTTCTTTACAATACAGGTAAGAGATTGTAATAAGTAATGGCAGATTAGGATATCGAAAATATTGAAGATGACTTCAGTTCAGCTAAAAACAAATACATGGTCCACCACCAGAGGGTAAGAGAAAAAGAAGATTGTTAGAACAGGATGAGGAGAGGGATCAAAAATTATGATGAAGAAGCTAGTCATGATTGATACAAGGGCATAACCAGTGTGCTTTGAGGTATAGTTTCAGTTTGTTTTTAAATATTGTTGTTGAGGAAAGAGAGGTCAGATCAATGGGGAGGGAGTTCCAGGTTTTACCAACAGTATTGGAAAGCAAAGCGTCACCAGCCATGTTGTTGGATTTACTTGTTTGTACTAGAAGTTTATTTGAGGAGCAAAGTATCTTAAGGTTGTTATGGGGGGAGATAAGGTTGGTAAGTATTGGGGTATTAGTTGGTTTATACAGAATTTTATGGGCAACTGTTAATTGGTTAAATGGTAATAGGTTTGGCAACTCTAGCCATCCTAGCTGTTCCAGGTTAAGACAATGATGGGTTCTGAAAGAAGAGTCAGCGGCAAATCTGGCAATATTGTTGTAGGAGATAGTCAGTTTATTAAGGTTGCTCTTAGACAGATTAGTATATATAGGGGAGACGTAAAGTAGAGTTGCTAGCAGGTGGGTTCGGCAATGGTAGTCCTAGCTACTGGAGTCAGAAATGGTTTGATCCTATATAGAGAGCCTAGTTTTTTATTGACTGTTTTTATAGTGCTGTTAATATGATGATCAAAGTTAGGGTTATTATCTATTAATATGCCTAGAAGTTTGGTGGTGGAATCCGGATATATGATAGTACCATTGTTAGATTTGACAGTGAAGTTAAGTGGAGAGGCCCTGCGGGTGGGGGTGAATAGCAACAGTTTTGTTTTTTTGGGATTCAAGATGAGGCAATGGTGCAGTAGCCACTTTTCAGCTGAGTTAAATACCTGTTGGGTTAGGATCTGAAGATCTGATGACAAGGAGGCTGAGCATATAAATGTGGAACCGTCTGCATATTGAATGCAGTTGGCTTGAGGTATTGCTAAATGTAGGTCATTAATGAAAATCAAAAAAAGAAGAGGGCCTACCTTGAGGGACACCAAGGGCAATGGGGAGGTGGGAAGATAAGTTGTTCTCCCATAGTACTGCTTGGTGTCTATTGTCTAAGTATGACTGGAGCCATTGTAGAGCCATTGTGTCTAGTGAAAGGTTTTTGAGTATGTTAATGAGTAGCTGATGGTTAACCATATCAAATGCTTTCGACAGATCAGTAAAGAGGGCTGATGAAAGAGTGTTATTATTGTGATATTTGTTGATACAGTCAGAGAAGGATAAGAGGGCAGAGGTTGTACTGTGGGATGGCCTAAAACCATGTTGGCAGTTAATGAGTAGGTTGTTATGGTTAGATTAAACTAAAATTAGATTAAACTCCACAGTTTCACCTGGTTTAAATGAAAGTTGTTCTTTGGCCCCAGTTTTAAAATTGAAACATTACGTTGTATAAATAATTATACATATTACATATATACATTACATATATATCTTTAGAAAAGTTTATAAGGTTTATGATAGGCTTATTATTGAAGCAAGGGCATGTGTCTGGATGAATGTATTTGATTGGTGCTTTTATATTTAAATATGTAGAATCAAGTTTATTTATTAGCTCTGATGAAGTTCTAATTATGGAATAAAAGAACTTAACTAAAACTGATTTATTGTTTTAATAAAGGCTCTAGTTTTTACTTCTCTGGTGATCTCCAGTTGTGTTTCCAAATCCTGCTATGGTGTGTGTATAGGAAGTCTAAACTAGAGACAGGGCAGCCTCTGGGAGACAAACCTGTCTCTCCAGCAGGTTTTGTTGACGTTGCATATTAGATTCAGGCCTTTCAAGAGTTACACTTACAGATATGGAGCATCACCTGTAGGGCAGAGTCCAAGATTGCCTTGTAGGTGAGACACAGATCACCTCTGAGCAACCTGTATGATACCAGGTAGCGCAATAGTGATTTGAGCCTATCCACATAGGACAGATGTTGGAGGCCATGGATTCTCTTTGTGAGGTATTTCTGTGGTCTTTCCAGTTGGTGCAGATGTTTGGAGAGTTACATACCAAATGGGAGTTATACTCAATTATTGGTCTAATGAGGGAGGAGTATAGAGAGGTAATAACCTCCTTTTTCTGGTTGTAATCCCTTTACCTATGAGATGAACCAATTAAAAGGCTTTTCTGACCACTGCCATTACATGATGGTCAAATGTGAGATTGTTATCAACCTGAGTACCCAGGCCTCTTGGCACAGGTTGTGTGTTTATGGGGTTGCTGTAGATGTGGTAATTAGTAGGGGCCATGATTTTTCTGAATGGTATGATGATACTTTTTTTGCATTTAGCTTGAGGGAATGACTTTACCACCAGTCATTAGTTGGTGTGAGACCCTCTTGCAGTATGTTAATATCATTTGGGGAGTCAATGACAGCACCAAACTTACAGTCATCCACAAACATGGTTACCCACAGGCCTTTTGTGTTTGTCTGGACCTCCGAGAAGTAGATGCCAAACAGTAGGGGTCCCAGGACAGATGTCTGGGGAGCTCCACTAGTGACAGGTCTGCTATCAGAGGTAGAGCCACCTATTTTGACCTTGAGGGTACTGTCGGTGAGCCAGTTGACTACCCACCTGATGAGATAGGGAGTTATGCCAAGTTGTGTTAGCTTTTTGATGATGCCCAAATGGGGGATTGTGTCAAAGGCCTTGGCAAAGTTAAGGTAAGCTGTATGTGCTGACTTTCTTGCATCCAAGGCCTTGGTGACAGTCACAAAGAAGTCAACCAGGTTCAACAGGCAAGATCTGCCCTTGACGAATCTAAACTGGGTGGGGTCAAGTCCTTGCAGAGTGCCTATGTCCTTGTTTATGAGATCCATAATAATATGCTTCATGGCTTTAGAGATCAGACTTGTCAAGCTAATGGGGTAATAGTTTCCAGGGTCAATAGTGGCACCACATTTGTGCAAGGCGATGACAATGGCAGTTCTCCACTCTGTTGGGATGAAGCCTGCACTTAGGCTGTGGCTGAATAGGGTGCTCAATGGTGAAGACAGTTCTTGCTGGAGATGGTGCAGAATACAGCCTGGGATACTATCAGATCCCATGGGAGCTGTGTTCTTTGCCTTGGATAGGGCCTTTATCACTTGATCTATGTAGATGTGAGGTGCAGGACAAGTATTGAAGATGTTGAAAGGGCCTTGGGGGGGGTTAGAGGGATGAAGTTTGCACTTAACTTATCTGGGCTAAGTCAACAGGATTAGTGTAGGTGATACTATTAAGTACTAATTCAGAACAAACCTGGGCTTTGTCATGGAGGTTCCTGATGTAACTGAAAAAGGCGTTGTGGTTTCCCTTTGTTTTGTAGGGTAGTTTTGATTCATAGATGGCTTTGGAGGTTTTCACTAGTGATCTCCTTTGCTGTTGAGGCTAAGGAGGGAGATTATCCTATTCAGAATTTGTCCCTTTTTGCCCTTGGACAACAGTTTCTTCCTTTTGTATTTGTTAAGATAGGTATACTGGATTTTATGTGTTGGTTTATCAAGTATAGTTTCATATTGACTAACTAAAAGGTAAATTGTACTGGTAAAGTTTCACTTGATTTACCTGACATGCTTGTTATACAGGCCTTGAGTTGAATGTGTAGTTTGTTGTGAGGAAGTCTGTTGTGCATGAAAGTAGAGATGAGAAGATGTGAGACTGGTAATACAGTTGTTGATCCTCATTATTATGACTGTTGGTGGATTTTCCATACATAATATTGCAGGTAGTAATGTACTGCTTTTGTCTTGGTTTTCACATGTGACTGGGGGTGCTGGAGCCTCGCCCTCACACAACCTGATGTCAGTGTCTCTTTGGACTCTGATGATGATGGTGGCTACAATGAGGTACAGGTGGGGTTGTCAGTGGCTGAATCTGTCCCAGAGGTTGACATCCCCCTTCTACCCCCATTGTCACTGCACACAGTCAGTATACTCATGCATATCCAGTCCCCACAGGCCACAGATATTGGACAGTCAGAGGGTGGAGATATTGCACAGGGCAGTGTGGCAACTATGGCTGCAGTGAATGTACACACTGACCATAGCCAGAGATCTGGCAAGGTCCCACACAAGTGGATTGACAAAGATGCTTGTAGGATACCTGCTGTCTGTCCTCTATCTGTTGCAGATGTCACATCACGGGTCACTAGGCGCATATTTTGGGCCATCATGGAGGCACAAGCACATTCTGAATGGAACACCACATATATGCTTAGGGTTATGGATGCAGCACAGTCTGACATCCGTGACTGCCTCCACGGCATTGGGGACACCCTGGGTCAGTTCACTGATGCTGTGCACAGATGATGGGATGAGACAGTGTCTGTCTTGGACTGCACATTGTCTGTGCTAGAACGTCTAGTTGGAGTTGGACGTCAGACCCGTGGATGTAGGTCAGCAACACCATCTGCTGAGAGTCCAAATGGTCATGCACAGTCACAGTCTCATAGTGGAAGTACTTCCAGCACTACAGAGGGGAGTGTGCTGTCCATACCATGACATGGCAGGCCATGGGTTCATGGTCCTGGGTGGTCCCATGGGGAACACAGCCCAGAAGACAGCAGTCACCATCAGGTACTAGCACCTTGTCTGACTTTGGCCATGGTGGTACCACTGCATCTCCTGGCAGAGCCAGTTTCCTTGTTCAGGGCTGGAGATGGTGAACTGTCAACTCTACCATGTATGGTCCACCACTGCCCAAAATACACATGTGTAAGGCTAACACTGAGCTTGACTGTGTACACGCACACACTCACACACCACTGTCACATGCAAGTCACCTACAGACACACGATGCACCTCTCCATGGTCCATTTATCCCGCTCCACTTCCTGACTCATGCACATGCTGTCAACCATTTGGGACAGCCTAGGCCTCCAGCAGCTACACACAAAATCCTGTGCAAGTGATGTTACCTATGCCAGATCCCTGTCATCTTTCCTATCAATGCAGGGAAATGGATCTATGTGTCTGATGCATTATTTTTTTGCCATGGCACTTGTAGTGGTTACCAAGAGATACTGTATGCTGGCATGTGACATAAGGTACACAAAAGAATGTTGCATGATGTTGTACTTATGGTATTGGTATACAATGGCAGATGTGTCATGGACCTGTGTATATTTCTGTTCCAGGAGTCTAAGGGGATAACCTATGGACACATGGTGGAAATAAAGTGGCACATAATGGCATGGCAGCACAGGAGAAATATGACTTCAGCAAGGTACAGCAGTATACATGCATGGCTCCATAGGTTCACATGTGTATAAGAGTCTAATTAGGACAACAGTGGCAGTCAGCGTACTCATGCATTCATAATTTGTGATAAGGTCCATTTCCCTTGATACGTGTCACCCAGGTATTCTGAACTTACACATCTACAAGCTGCGGTGATGGAGTTGACCCATCTACAAATATCCTGTGTCTGGTTCAGATAGTTGGCTGACATCAGTTATGCGTGTCATGTTCTGCATCCCATTGTGTAACCTGCACATGATGTGTGTCACAGCAGATGTGTGCTTTACATGCATGGGGGACCTGTTTCATGTAGGGTGTACTGTCTGTGTTACATAACAGTCTCCCCAGTATGTACTATGTATACCACATTGATGTTTTGGTGTGTAGAACATGTGAGACATGTGTTAGTCCTGTCATGGCTATGCGCGAGGTACATAGTGGTATCTGACACCTCCCTGTATGGGGACATACACATCCCCTTCAAAGTATTTAGGAGATGGATGACATTTGTACAGTCATGACACAGACTCCATAGGATATGTTATCTGCACTGTGTATTGGTGTACCATAGCACCTGTGTGACTGCTACAGTTGTACAATATGCCTGTGTGGTGACATGGCAAGGGTGCCATTGCACGCAATGATAGTTGTGCTGGCTGCCACATTCAGTATAGCAGTGACAATCTGAGATTTAAACCCAAAACCTGTTGGTATAAGTGGCACAACAGTGAATGCATCCCCACATCCTAACGAACAGTGACCATCAAGGGGTACAGTACTGTATCCATACCTTCTTGTGTAATGGTTCAAATGTGTGCAGTGTGTAGACACTACAGTATTGTCCCCGGTTAGTAACACATGAGTCCCAACATGTGATGTACATACTCAGAGGTGAAAACTGGGCACACAGACATGGCCACACAGGGTTACACCTGAAGTGCCTCGGATCACCATTTCTCTATAGTGGTATGGCACAAATCATATGGCATACCTGAGGCCACAGTCACCAAAAGGTGACATACTCATAACCTCCACATACTAATCTCTCAGCATGGTAATTTCTGAGTGCAATGGCCATTTGTTGATGCACCTTTTCAAGCTGTACTGACACTTGCACACAACAGTATGGTCTCTCACAAGGTCACTTCACATCTTCAGTATATGTTCACCGCTGATCATCTGCAGTGAGTGTCATTGTCACCTATGGCATATAGACTTCTCAGAGGTGATCTGTGTCTTGCATACAGGGCAAGGTGTGACCATGCTGGAGTGCATATTCTGCCTATCTGTAGGAAGCATTGTAGATGGATGACTCACTGTAAGGACATTAGCCTGCTATGTGACGTTAGTATTACATTTTTGTGGGAGACATATGTTTAGCAGACTTAAACACACCCTTGAAATAGACCCTGTCTAATGGTATAGAGAGCACCTCAGTGTACCTCAGCACATCCCATCTGTATGGTTTGCTGGGCAACCATCATCTCAACCCACAGCGTAAGCCTGAGTCCCTCTTGGACTGGGGCAATATGTGCTGATCTTGTACCAAGGGATATACAGATGTCTCTGATTGTGAGGGCTGTATGGCAATTATACTAGTTAAGTTCACATTTTCTATGGCTACATAACATGTTGTAAAATACTGTAACAGCCTCACACACAAACATAATCACATTCAGGCTAGCACCACTGTGAAACTACCAGCCCAGCTATCTGGAATTTTGTAAATAATTTTATGTCATTTATGAATATTGATATGAGTTTTACAAAACTGTATGCTATGTACTGAGCTTTGAGAATGTAACCACAGCATACCCTGCTGAAACATAGAAGATTAACTTACAAAACTTCAAGAAAATAAGTTGAAATGAACTGCTTTCTGATGTGCTATAAAAGTTAGTTAATGCAGCAAGGAGACAGGATGTCCAGAGCTTTTTCTATTGTCTTGGAGAAAAGTAATTAGTAGGTTTAAAATGTAAACTGTTGTATTGCTTTATGACTTCCTAGCAGCTGCACAACTGACAGATATGTATTTTAACACAGAAATGTTAAGTTTCTGTTTAGCCTGGGAACTGAAGCCAGGTGACAAAGAGTGCTGTCATCCAAGCTAACCCAGCAGTAATGTTTGATATTAATTTAAGAACTCTCTCAGAGAGAGACTGGGCATTTTGTATTTTGTCTTTGACCTGGAAACATCCATCATCATCAAATCTGCACTTGCTTGTAAGTAAGATTTAGAGCATAGTATCTCTTTTAGAAATAGATAGGAATATAGTAAAGATTAGTTTAGATGTTTTCTGCATTTATGTGAGATGGCCCTGCAATGTTGTTTTCAAATATTCACTGTGATTTTGAACTCTGAAGTAACTGTGTTTGTTTTCTGAGGATTGTCTTGTTTTTTATTATTTATTATTAAATATATTTAAACCAGTCTTTGTGGCTGATATTTGTGAGATATATTTAAGCTCTTAGAGTACTTGCATATGTATTTGCTGACACTGTACAGGCCACTCCTAAATAGCCTTGCAAGTCTTGTTTTGTTCAAAACTACCATTTGGATTAATAGTAACATTACACAGTAAGTTTGGACACCCTTTGCTAAGGGCCTTAAAGTAGCTGATAAAGAGCTGGCTGGTGGCAGTGTTAACTACCTTATAGTCTGTGCAAAAGGGGGCATAGCTGATAAACCTGTGCCAGCCTTTCCCAGGTGTGTGTGTGTGTGTGTGTGTGTGTGTGTGTGTGTGTGTGTGTGTGTGTGTGTGTGTGTGTGTGTGTGTGTGTGTGTGTGTGTGTGTGTGTGTGTGCTTGTATATAAATCAAATCTGAAAGTGTGTGTGTCAGCTACCTGGGCAGGGACATGAATTACTGGTTGGACAGTGAGGGTGATGGAGGTTTTGGCTTGGCTACTCTACTTGAGATCTCAGCCCTATAGCTGTGCCAGTGGGGAGTCTTTTTGGGGATCTGGAGAACAAGGGAGAAACTAGCCCCAGACTGACTGTGATCTGTTTGTGCTCTTAAGGGAAATTGAACTTTACTGTAAGTGTACTTGTCATCCTCCCAGTGTGTATGTCCCTCACTGTTGCCAGTGGTAAAGATTGAGGCTCCATGATTACTGGGCCAGTGCAGGGGCATCACAACCACTTCCACCCACTGCATACAGGACATGCCAAGTCACACATGTAGTGCAATTTGGCTGCACGTAGATTAAAACACTTACCTATGTACTGGTATACACTACAGATCACAGTACGTGATGCATGCAACACACCTCATGTCTGCTAGTACTATCAGTTTAGAACGTATAATGCTTGTTGATATCAGCAGCCCTTGTTGTGGTCAATAATTCAGGGGGCCATATCACCTGCTGCAAATAAAATAATACTAAACCCTACCTATGTCAAAGTTACAAAGGTTATCATATGTAAACCATATGAATATACACACACACCAAGTTGGGCGGCATGAGAATAGAACCCCTACTTATCTAGTCTTATACATTATAACTCACAGAACTTATTATAAATGTGCCACAGCTTTTGTCTAATGTTACACTGTCAGCAGGCAGGCCTAAGGTGGATGACATCATCAGGCCTTGTAGAGGGGGCAGTTTGGAAGCCAGCAGCTAGTTACAGGGCCAAAAGCTGCATAACCATTGCAGGTGGATAGCCCATGAGGGCATGTCCTTTGTGTTGTAAGGACGTACACATACACACACACACACACACACACACACACACACACACACACGCACACACGCACACACGCACACACACACACACACACCAAGTTGACTGGAGCAAGATTAGAGCCCCTACCTATCTAGTCTTATTCACTATAACTCACATCACACATGCCATGGCTTTTGTCTGATCTAAGACTGTCAGCCGGCAGTCATAAAGTGAATGACATCATCAGGCCTTGTAGAGGGGGCAGTTTGGAAGCTGGCAGCTAGTTACAGGGCCAAAACATGCATAACATTGCAGGTGGATAGCTCATGAGGGTATGTCTGTTGTGTTGCAGGGGGATATACACCCCCCACACACACACACACACACACACACACACACACTCACACACACACACACCAAGTTTTCTGGAGTGAGATTAGAATCTCTGCCTATCTAGTCTTATACACTATAGCTCACAGTACTTATCGCACGCACCACAGGTTATGTTTATTGTATATGCAATTGCAGGCACAGTACTTGTGGATTACACAAATTAGGCTTGTGTTGCACAGCATTTGTGGCCTGATTGATATTGCTTCGTACAGTTCCCTGCATCTAGTGTCCTAGTAGTGAGATAACTGTTATTATGTTATTACTCTTGGTATGTGTGCACAGTTACCAGTATGGTCATATGTGGTTGATTGCAGTTAGACAGGCAAATCTATGGCCAGGGACATTGTGCCCTGTCTATGCGTGCATTTACAACATTATACATTACACCACCTGCTCACCCATGTCTGTCTACATGGTGACATCCAGCAGGCACAGGGGTCTGTAGGTGTGTAAATGATGTACTGTTGCCCCCTTAGTTTGGTTCCTTTGAGCAACTGTATGGATATTTGAGTGCAGATTTACTCACTATTAATAGGGTATGTGGGACAATGCATTCATCCACACATATATATGTCTATAACAGGGATGTCTCTATAAATGTAGATGTGTGTGCATGATATGTATATGTGTTATGTAGATATATGTGGAGAGTCTATGTATCATTGTAATATATATAGCTATATATATAGGTATATATCTATTTGACAGTACACAGTGATAGATATACTAATTGTGAGAGAGAGAACTAGGGACAGACAGTATATCTATATGTCTCTGTACAGACATATTTGCACATTGCAAGTCATTTTGATGATGAGGCAACAGAGTTGTGCTAATTTTAACTAAGTGTAGGAGCATGCCCAGTGGGACTGTTAGTACTTTCAAGGTGACTCTAGGCCAAACCTACCTGTACACCAATCTGGGATTTTATACGTTTCAGACATTGCAAGCTGCACCTGTTTCTGCAGTACTCCACTTCCCTCAAATTGCCCATAGCATTCCCCAGCTGTCTGCTGTACTTAATATGTGACTGAGGTTCATACTGTTACTCCACACACAGACTGACTATTTGCATACCTCTTAACTGTACAGATTTTTACAGAATGTCCAGAATTTTGCCTCATATTTCTGGTCTGTTCCTCATACATTTGTGGTGTTCTAGTAACTTATTGTATATTGAATTCACTGAATAATACTAACTACAGACAAACATCTGAGTGTCAGACTTTATATCCTTCAGATATTCTGTAATAATGCAGCTCAGTTTCATACTAGCAACTGTCTTGGTTAATCAAAACAATCTGTACTGTCTGTCTCTATTTTTGGGCCTTTGTCCCTCCATTCTTTCTGGCTTGGTCCAGATTTCTTGCACTAACAGATTAAGAGGTATGACAGTCCGTGGAAACACCAGCATACTAATACCTACATGCAAAAGCTGTGCATACTTTCAGATTCGAACCATCAACACCATTACCCATACTAACATCCCTAGCCCACTGAACCACACAGTTGCCAGACAGAAATGTGTCCTTCATCACACAATCAACAGCATACATATGTACATTGTTATCCCTGCGTTAAGTGAGACTTACACTGTGTGATCAGGTTCTGTGTCACAGCCCTGTGATTGCCTGGTCTGCTGATATATCATTGCTGACTTACTGTTACAGCATTTGTATGGGAACACTGATGTGTTGGGGTGGGGGAAGAACAGCACATGACCTACTGGCATAGACAGTAGTGCAAATATCATGTGACACCACTGTTTAACATCTCCCTTGACTGCTGTAATGAATATTCCAACCATGAGGCCTAGCGAATATTACAGAACGCATACTATTGGACTGGGTATCTGTAGTCCCATGTGGATGTTACATTTCTCCAAACAGCCCACTATATTCCCTTGCATACATGCAGCAGGTCCATACATATAATACCATACTATAGTACTCCTTACAATTGGTGTGTAGGTGAGTGACTTACGTTGAAAAATGCAGCAGTTGACAGAACTGTGATGCACGTAGTACACAGCCAATACATGGTTAAGTACAGGTTGTGTGGGTTGCCTGGCAACATTTTTAATACAGTATGCGAGCTAGAGTAAGGTGTCAGTCCCTAGGGCCCTAGGTTTTCAGTTTCCAGTCAAGTAAATACACACAGCAGTGGCTAAAAATAGTCAATTTCCAAAACAGCACCAAGCAAAATAAAAAAGATAAAAACTGACTAACACGGCCAAGGGCATAAAATACAGTAAATTTAATGGAAGACTTTCATTAAAACACATAAAAAGAAAAACAAGAGAGATAACCACTTTCCCGTAATTGAATAACGCTTCATCAGATCCATGAAGAATTATGACAACCATTCAATAAAATAAAGTATAGCAACCAGTCACATATAATTAAGGCATTCATGCATCTCTAATTGCTGTTCACAAAATTCATCAAGTAAGGAGCCAATAAAAGCCCTTAGCCATGTTAGTCAGTTTTTATCTTTTTATTTTGCTTGTCAGTGCATGTGCTAGGCATTGTCTCTTAGCCAAAGACAGAGCATTCTGGGCACACCTACATCTGCCTCCAGGGACATGATCAGGGGGTTCCTCCTCCGAGTCCTCCTGTGAGACTCTGGAGACCTAGGCATTGGTGGAGAGCTGTGTATCCCTTCTCTTTGCTGATCCTGCTGCAGCTGTTTCTGCAGGATCATATTGTGTAGCATGGCATATACTGTGAATATCTGCCCACTTGTGGCTGGAGAGTACTACAGGGCTGCATCAGATATATCGAGGCACCAGACGCATGACTTCAGAAGCCCAAACACATGCTCTATGATGTTCCTAGTTTGCCTCATTATGGCATTCTTCCATGGGTGTGTGTGCATTTCTGATGGGTGTCATCATCTACAGTTCCAGTGCACAGCCAGCATTCCCCAGTAAATGGCTATGTGGGATGTTTCCCCCAGCAAACATCTGGTACAGCTGTGATGAGCTCCAGATAAGGGAGTCGTGATAACTGCCAGGGCTGCCAGCACACACATTCATGATAATGCCCTGGACATTGCACATGACCTGGCAGTTGATGCATTGGTACCCCTTGCGGTTGACAAAGATTCTACCCTCCTAACCAGGTGGTGCCTTGATGTGTACATGAGTGCAATCTATGGCATCCAATAACTCAGGGTAGTGTGCTACATGGTAGAAGTGCTGCATATTTCTGGCCCTTGCCTCAGGGGTGAGGGGAAAAATGTTCTCACTGGCATGTGGCAGCATGGCATCCAGGAACTGGTGAAATACCCTGGATGCTGATGCCTGTGAGACCCCCGTCATGTCCCCAGTTGGTCTTTGGAAGGTACCTGTGGCCATTATCCTAAGGGCTACACATACCTTTGTTTCCACTGGGTTGGGTTTCCCCTCTGTTGGTTCTGGGTCTGAGTTGAGGGTGGCAGAGCTCAGTGAGTTTTTGTAGTATGTCCCTGTCCACTCCCTAGCACTCTACAGTCACCAGCTCATGTAGCACCTGGAAGTTTACCCTGGGCCTGAACACTATTGTCATTCTCTGCCTAGGCCTATTCTCGGCAGCATCAGCAGCATTGACTTTAGCATCTAGCACATACAGATATAGCACTGCTGTAGCAGCCCCTAACATTCTTTCAGTTAAAATTCCCAAGTCTGTACTCCAATGGTGCAGACTATGTGGGAAAATTCAGATTGTAGGGTGTATGCATACTTTATAATGCTCTGCTGTAGTTGCTGACTGTGTTATTGGCTACCTATGATGCATTCTACCTGCTTAGTATATCATTAATATCATTTAATGGCCCTAGTTTAAGTTAAACAGTGGTCAAACCTAATTAATATGTCATTGCCTTTTAGATACACTCAACACTATGGCCTGCAGCTCAAACACACACCCCTCAGGAAAACAGAGCTTAGCACTTAGTATACACACACTCCCATACTTCCAGGCTCAGCATGGTGGTGTGCCACGCAAACACGTGGAAATGCATACCCCATAAGTAAACAAAGATTAGCACTTAGTGTATACACCCCCCCATTCTTCCACTCTCAACATGGAGGCATGCCACACAAACAGGCGCAGCTAAGCTCAAATCAGCTAAGAAGTTATTGGAAAAACCCTCCCTTGATGTCAGCTACATCTTGTGTAGACACCAACACAGCTCTGTGCCTACACGGAGGGGATATGCAGACATGGATGCCCATCTGTGCTATTCAGTAACTCAACCATATGTGCATAGGGATCTGTGCTCAGACCCTGGAAACAACATGGTTCAAAGCCCTACCATGTTAGCAACAGAACCAATACACCATTGCAGACAGGGTCCTCTAATACATTTCTCTCACATAATATTTCTTTTGTTTTTCCAATTTTTTTTTTTTTTAATGAGGCATGTTTACACACTGCAGAGTGCAGCACAAACATGCACAGATTATTAAAACAAATTATTTTAACGTATTTCTCTTATTTTTGCTGACACATGGTGGATAGTGTTACTCATATCTGTATGTGCTATGTCATTTCTGACCATCTACCTACATTTTTACAACCCTTTTTGTCTGTCTACATTCCTGTACATGAACTTTTTCCATGTACATGATGGACACTGACACGGGGTCTGCAGAGCTGACTATCTGCTTACTGGATTGCTCCACCCGACTCATTTGCATGGAATTCACCTGTTTATGAGGTGCTTTGCATGCCATGGATATTTCCATGTTGGCACATGCGTGCACGCCACCCAGCTGTGTTCACTGACTCTAAATCCTGCTTACTTTCATGTAAGCAGTGTGGCATCATGTCTACATGGAAAATAAGACCATGTAGGCTTTATTAAATTCCTCCCATAGTGAATCTGTCAATTCAGGTACTGTGAATGAACTAGATTCAAAATTATGCACATCTAAGTTACTCAGAATACTATAGAATTTGCTCAGCTAGCAAGTTACTAAGTCTATTTCTCCATCTCCAGGAACTGCAAGTATTAATTCTATAGCAACATCAATTTGGACCATGGTCCACTTATGTTTAGCTTTTTTATTGTTTTATGGCTTTCTAAATAATCCTGCTGAGTTCTGTTGTTCTTTCTGTTGATGAAATTAGGTAGTTTTTATTATTGTTTATGAATTTTATTATATTTAATATGAATAGGACATCACAACTAAGAACTACTTTTTATCACTCCAGCATTCTTTGTTATGTTCATCACATGGCAGTGAAGAACCTTGGCATTAATTAGTTTCCCACAAATCCAACCTTTCATTCACTAATCCTCCCCAGGCTTGTACTGATAATTTCAAATATAATCTTATCCCATACATGTCAGTCTGCCAACTGCTTTTTGGTATAACACTGTATTTAATATTACCTTAAAAAAATAATGGGCTTAGTGAATCGGTGATCCTTACTCGATATTCAACATTCCAAGGACATTAGTTAATGTACAGGGAAAGTAAGGTGAAAAAGAAATGTGCAAATTCTGGCATGAAATCCATGTGCCAAGAATTAGATCTTTAACTGTAGACATCATCTTCTTTGCAGTTATTAACCACAACTCTTAAAAATTCTTGTCTAGAGAGCAAAAAAAAAAAAAAAACCTAATACTAGTAAGTTGCAAGGATGTGAGTGTGTGTGTGTGTGTGTGTGTGTGTGTGTGTGTGTGTGTGTGTGTGTGTGTGTGTGTGTGTGTGTGTGTGTGTGTGTGTGTAATCTGGCCAATTATTTTCCAGAGGATACAAAGTCTGAAATTCACATGCCTGTTATTTACTGAGTACAATGTGTGTTGCATGTATCACAGATAGTGACCAGCTGATATGTAGTACAATGCTTATTTTCAAACATGAATTCATTTATTTGGTCACAATCAGAGATCTGAGCTTGATAAAGATGAGTTGTAAGAGTTTGCACTATACTTGCTTGAAAACAATGAGCTGAAATATATTACTATAGCTAGTATTTCTGTGTCTTCATTGATCCTAATAGGATATACGAGGTATAAATTGTAAGTATATATGTGTGAGACTTTCTATGTATATGTGTGAATTTCTGTTTGTGTTTTTGCTTTTATGGGTCTCTTCTCTGTACATATGTGAGACACTATATATCTGCTTCTCTGTATCTCTTTGCATTTGCATGTATCTATGTGACCATGGTTGAGTGAGTGAATGTGCATACGTATGTATGTGTGTGTGTGGGGGGGTGTCTGTGTGTGTGTGTGTGTGTGTGTGTGTGTGTGTGTGTGTGTGTGTGTGTGTGTGTCTGTAGACATTATTACATTCATTCATCCACAACCCCACTTTCACATTTTTTGCACAGGGGGTCAGGGTGCCACTTCAAAAGTGACAATCATCTAGAGCCAAGGTTCAAACCACCAGGTGGCTAGCCTTGCTGCTGTAGTTCTTCCACATCACACACGTGCATACCTATAGCCAATTTAGATTGTCCAGTACACCTACTGCATGCCTTTGAAATGTGGAAGGAAATCAGAGCACCTAGAGGACACCCATGTGAACACAGAGGGCATGTAGACTCTACACAGAAGGCATTCCAGGTGAGAATTGAACTGGAGAACCTCTTGCTGTGAGGTAACAAAGCTAACCACTGTGCCACTATGGGAAGCACTAATATCCTGGAAAATAGCTGTGGTGGCTGTAATACCTAAAGACATTAAAGACCCAGCAGATCCAGCTTCATATAGGCCCATTTCAATTTTAAACCATGATTATGAAGTGTTTATGTCTATAATGGCTAAAAGAATGGAAAATGTTTTGACAAAATTGATAAATATGGATCGATGTGGTTTTGTGGAAGGAAGGCAAACATTTGACAACATTAATAGAACAATGATGACCCAGAAGGAAACAGAATGTAAGAAAATACTACTGTTTTTGGTGGGTCTTGATGCAGAGGAAAGCATTCAACAGAGCAAGCTGGGATTATATGAGCAGGGCAATGGAAACATTTGCATTCACTGATACAATAATAAAGTTAATTAGGAGGGTATACGAGGGACTGGAGGCAAAAATCAAAGTGGAAGGATTCCCCTCTGATAAGTTTGGGTCTGAAGAGAGGAACCAGACATGGGTGGCCTCTTTCCCCTTTGTTATTTGCAATATATTTAGACCCATTGGGAAAGAAAATAAGGGACTCAGAAATTAAAGAATATAATTGGTATGGCAATCAAGACAAGTTGGTTTTATTTGCAGATGATATTATTTTGTACCTGATAAAACTAGAAAAGGGCATCTCAATTGTGTGGTACATTCTGATGGGTCTATGTTTAATAATCAAATGGACTAACCATTGAAAAGCACATCACTGAACCCTAATCGTGGAATGTCCATAAATCGAACCAGCACTTCATCAAACCTGTGAGACAGGGGAAGTAACTAGTTGGCCAACACTTCCCTGTCTCACAAATGGCAATATTTCAACCTCCCCCACCCCCACCGGATACATATACCAACTCCGAGGTTACATTACAGTGGGAAAAAGTGAGATGGGGAAGTGTTGGCCAATTAGTTAATTTCCTTGTCTCACAGGTTCAACATAGCCATGGTTTGATGGATGGACATCCGATCATTAGGGTTTGATGATATGCCGGTCGATGGTTAGTCCATTTGACAATTAACCATAGACCCAATTATGACAAAGTTCAAAGTTTTTTCAAGGTATAAAATTAATGAAGATAAAACAAAGGCTATAGCTGTAAACTATGTATGAACACATGTAATACCCATATTTATGGGGGCATGATAAAATGAAGTATTTAGGAGCATGGGTTAAAATTGATTTTATTATTTCAGCCAAGGATATGTGGGAAAAGACTAAAACAAAAGATAATACAAAAAAGAGAAACTGAAATCTCTTACCTATGGATATGGATAGGAAGATACAAGCAGTTAAAATGTATTCAGTCCCTTTAGATTTTACACAGGTCACACATATTTTTATCAACTAGAGGAGAAGTTGTGCATAGTAATTAATAAAGAGCTGAAGGAATTTTTATGGGAGAGGATGAAGGCAAGAGTCAAGTAGGATAAGTTGATCCTTCAAATAGAACAAGATGGCTTAGGATTACCTGATCTGAATGGATGTTTTAAAGCTATGCTGTTATGGCTATTTTCCATAACACAAGCAGAACGTTACAATTCAAAGTGGAAAGGGATGATGATAAAGCAGGGGAAACTTAAGAAATAAGGAGAGCAGAATTTTGGATGCTGATCTTTAAAGAGACTAACAACAGTTATACAAAATATTATATTCATAATTTAGCGGAAAGTATACTAAGAACTAAGCTAACATGACAATGGAGAATTTAGATTCTACCAGAAGGGACAACTGCAATTAAAGGTACACAGAATAGGTAAGAGCAGATGGAATTTACTGGAGGAAGCTGGGAAAGGAGCCAATGTATTGGGGAAAAATAAATAGAAAGGGAAAGGTAAAAGAATGGAAAGAGGCCAAGAAGATATTTGGACTGCAGGCTAGAGACTGACTTCCCTATCAGAAACTGATATCTATGTATAGGCAAAGAGAAATGGATAGGGAAATCCTAAGTGAAAGACCTGTACTGGTTGAGTTTTTAGTTGAATCTAAAAGAGAAGTTGTTGCTAAAAGGGGATAATTAGTAGGGCATATCAAATAGTGCACAGTAGCTATAGGAATCAATCAGAGGAGGTTAGACAAGATGGGGATGAGATATTGGATAAGCAATTCACAAAGAAACAATGGGAGGACATATGTATGGCTCCTAAATATGCAGCAAAATCTGGAAGATTTAGGATTTTTGCTTGGAAGTTTTTGCATATGTACTTTTATACTCGATGCAGACTCCAAAGAATATTTCCTCAGGTAGATGGCAAATATTGGAAGTGTGGTGAGAAAGAAAGAAGTACCAGGGAGTACATGATTTCAGAGTGTACTGAGTTGGCAGACTTAAAAAATCCCCTATAGAGTACTCTGTCAGGAATACTGGGTGAGCAAATGAATGTAACTAAAGAAATGATTGTTTTGATCTGGATCTGAATTGCCTAGACATAGTAAGGCCTTGTTAAGTTTAATTCTGGTGGCTGCCAAAAAAGCAATTACTAGAAAACAGAAATCAAAGTCTAAGCCAATAGTATTTGAAGTGAAGAATATTGTAACAGAGATAAAATAACAGGAAATAGAACCTTTAGACAAGGGTAGAAGCAAATTACACTGAAAGAAAAAAGAAAAAAATTCAGAACAATACATGGAGAAAAATGTTTTCGAGGAGGAATAAAGTTTAAGAAAAGTCAGGATCTGATTAATTTATGTAATGTTGGCTTGATTATAATGTATAGAAGCATATATGTGATGTGTAATGTTTGTAAATGTGAACTTGCTAATATGGTTTGTTTACTTTTATATAAATGTAAGTTTTTCTGTGTTACGAGTGATAATCAAATAAAAGTGTTTTTCAAAAAAAAAGATTCTAATGGCATTTGATGTTATGATGGAATTAGCTGATTTGGTTAAAGCAATTTATACAGGGTCTTAATCTATGGCAAAAATGTATGCACTCTTCTCATGCTCATTTTCTGTGTTCCAAGCAGCATGTCAAGGGTATTTGTTGTCACCACTCCTGTTTCTTTTTATTTAGATCCTTTGGCACTGAAGATTTGACACTGGGCTGCATGGGTTTTATTTTGTAGAAGAAGAAATGATGCCATCCCTTTTTGCTTATGATATTGTGACCACTGCAACTTCCTTTGGTGAGGATATCCCATATATTTTTTAATATTTAGATAAATCAGGAATGTTTTGAGCAATAAGGTAAGTAAAACCAAAATGCTCCCTGCAATAAGTATTTGTGAACTGGTTGGGTATAGCAGTGGAAGCTTCAGCACATAAAACATACGGGGGTCTAAAAAAACGCTAAAAAATAACTTTCAAGATGTTCAAAATGGTGGGGTTAAAGTTGGACCAGAGAACACATCCCTTAAAATGTTATACTTCCTCTATAATTCAAAGCATTTCAGTCATTCTCAGCCCACATTTTCTTAAATATGCGAGGGGAGTTTAGAACTTAATGACAGATATTTATTTGAGAAAGTGGAAATGCAAGTTTTTTGGCAAAAAATGGCATTATCTAAAATGAGGAAGTTTTGAATGCATCTGACTCCTTTTATTATTATTATTATGCTATGCAATTGATAGATTTATTAACAATTCCTTCTTATGAATATTAGTTAAATAAATTCACTTCTGTCATATATTTTAATATTGATGTTTTGATAAAGTAGCAAACTTGTCTTATTATTTTTGGGGAGTGTTGGACTAAGAAGAGGTTTCATTATATTATGCACAGGTTATGATGCTTTTTAAAAATGTGACTAAAAAAATGAAAGTACAAACAATTTGGAATTTCATTTTGCCTTTGGGTTATAATTATGTTGGCTTGCCAGCTAAGATGGTATCAGAAATGAGAAATCTGGTCTTTACAGACAAAGTTTTGGAAGCAATTGTATTTTTGCAGGTAACTGGGTACCCTGTTCTCATGTGGAGTAGAAATATGTTCTGAATAATGCATTCGGTTTGGAAGGTAAAGGGCTGTTGGCAAGTACAAGTGCAATTAGGTATACTGATTGTTTAAGGTTTCACCTCCTAATTTAATAGGATCATTACTGGAAGCTAGGAGATATAAGCTGTGATGAAGGACTTGGTAAAAAGACCTTGTAAGGCCTTTTGAAATAACAACCCTTTGAATCATCAAACATTAACGAATGTGATGTTATACTATATTTGTCTGGAAATATTTCAACAAACATTTGTATTCTTTACTTAGAGTGAGAATGATGTTCCCAAATGTTAACCCATTTTGATAGAGATATGATACGGGTGTTTTGAATACTTCAGAGCATATGTTTCAGTCTTGCTAGAAATTAGATGGATTCAATATGGTTTTAATTCAAGCATGTGAGTTTGCATGTAGGTATACAGAAATAACTTCAATGTTCTCTTTTCTAATATGTGATATTTCTGTTCATTGCGAAAAGGAGAAAAATGTCATTTTATTTCTGTTAATAACAGTTGCCAAGCATGAAGTTAGATGGAAATGATCTAGTACAAATTATTGAATATGGTACTCAAAGGACTGATGAACTGGACAGATGAGAGAGTGGCTTAGTTAGTGAAAAACTGTAGTATAAATATGTAGCACATTGTTACTATGAAGTATTTAGAGAAAGTCCTTATAAATCAACAGACAGTGCTAGGGCAATATATTGTATATTTGCTGAATATAGATGTAAGTGTTAAGGAAGTAGGGAGCTAGTACAACAGACTCCTGCTATGCTATTAGATGAAATAATGAGAACAGGACAGATGCTAGAATCATGGAAGCAAGCAGTTACGGTAATGGTTATAAGAAAGGGAAAAAGAGGAAGAGCCCTGCCTCATATTGACCAATATCAATCTTAACTACAATCATAGGCTGTTCATGTCATTGATAGCAAGCAGATTAGCAGCCCTAATCCCTAGAATATCTCAACATCAAACAGGGTTTGGTTTGGGTAGACAAACTGTTGCTAATATTATTCAAGGAGCCCTAAATGAGCATGCTAACAGACATCAGTAAAAGGTCATGCTGCTAAGCCTTGATGATGAAAGGCATTCAACAGAATGTAATGGGCATGATATAAGGGGACATGCTGTCCCCGATTTTATTTTCTTTGTATGTTGAGCCACGGGCACAAGTAATATAGTCCCAAGCATATCTGGGTACAGACTTAGATGGGAGAACATGTATTAGCTGCATATACTGATGTTGCTTTAATATTTTTGGAGAAACCAAATGAGGACCTAGTGTGGTTGTTCCTTTCTTTTCAGTTAAAGGCACAATTCCTGGGTTTTTCGAAGGGTAACACAAATTAAGTATCTAGGCATCTGGATCAGCATTACTTTATCATACAAGGAAATTAACATATATAATGATTTGTTGGAGAAATGAAACATGAGCTGAGAGCTTGGAAAATTCTTCAAGTGGAGCTAGATCATAAGGTACAGGTGTTTTGTTTCCTGTCACAGTGGCTATATGCATTTCAGGCATTGCCTTTTAACCCAACCCAAAGGGTTTGAAAGTCATGAAACATTTAATGATTGACTTTATTTGGGAGGGTAAGAAACCTAGAATTTCATGAGATAAGATGGTAATAGCTAAGTTGAAAAATTTTGTTTTGTTAAAAATAGAATTCAGAAAATGAATATATATATATATATATATATATATATATATATATATATATATATATATATATATATATACCCGTGGAACGACAGCATATTACTCATAGGCATGGGTTCTTTAAGACAGAAAGGAAAAGAGAATGGTGTAACCTGGCAGAGAAGGGGGACAGGAGTACAATTTTGTACTCAACTAAAGAAAGGAACAGAATGCTTGCTAAGCAGTAATTTAAACTAACAGAAGTCTTATGTTAGAATATAAGGGATTACTTAGATGAGCTGAAAAACAGAATTTATCCACATGATAAAAATTTTAGACTGAAACTATTTTACTTTATTCAGTTTTATTTATTTACCCTTTGTTGACCATGTTAGTCCAACAAGACTAGTTGCCTGTTTTCAGGACCTATATTCTCAGGCTAGACTAAAGCTGGGTATATGAGGAAAAAAACTAATAAGCACAGCATATAAAAGTACTAGGCAGAAAGTTACGAAAGGAGCTATACATTTGAAAGGTAACTGGGTGAAATAATTAGATGCAGACTTTAACATGATATTATTGGCCTGAGATTGCCATCTCACTAAGATTGTTACTAAAATTTTAAAATTTTAAGATGCTTGCACGGACGTGCTTGCACAAGTATTTTTATACTTAAAGTTCTACCATTTGTATCCTAGAAGTATGACTTGCAAAAGATGTCAAACTGAGGAAAAAGGAATCATGACTTTTGGGAATGTGAACAGCTAATTACATTCAACCAGCATCTCTAGGACCTGATAATACAGCTGCTAGGCAGGTAAATAATGTTTTAAAATATATATTCCTAATGGGGGCCCACCCAGCCATAGACTTGCCTACAACATGCCTAGCAATGCCTTTTTTTTTAATTTTCAATGTTGCTGGCAAAAAAAAAAAAAATACAAAAACGTGGAAAACATCATATACCCCTGACATTAATGTAGTTGAACATTTGGTAAATGAGATTAGAAATCTGCAAGGAAACAGAAGCTCAAAATCTTGATAAATGAAAAGGTTACATAGAAAGACCAACAAGTTTATCATGCTGAATGAGGGTTCTACATGGGGATACTTAGGGTCACAGTGACTAATACGTTAAAAGTTAGATGGCATATTCAGTCTGCTATGTTTGTTTGCTGTTGAAATGTAACTTGACAATGTTTTGTATATTTATCTTAGTTACTTTTAATTTTATGGAAATTGTTTATTGTTTCTTAGTTCTATTATTGTTGTTGGTTTTAATGTGTCATTTTCACTGACCTATTGAAATATTATGAGACATTTGTACTTAACAAACATATGTGGAGCAAAAAATATAAATTTGTACTTAACAAACATATGTGGAGCAAAAAATATAAATACAGTAGACGAAGTAGAGCAAAAAATATAAATACAGTAGATGAAGTATTAGAAAAAAAGGATAAAAATCTTAACATGAGATTTTATGTGTAATTCAACATTGTATATAGCTATGAGTTTTACTTTTACTGTATGTTGAAAAAGAAGCTACAATGATTAAGGGCAATATCATGAGCACAGTGTACTGGACAAAATATCCGTATATTTCTGACATGTTTTTAGGTACAGAGGATGTACATCTGCTACTGGTGAAACACGGGGTCAGTGTTATAATATTGACCCCAATTCAGCAAATGCTTGAAATAGCGAAGCTGCAGAACACCGAATATTTTCCTAGGGAAAGTATTCAGTGGGCCGTTTCTTCGGCTTCGCTATTTCCTCGACTGTGGTGCGAAGGTGGCGGACCGGGTTATGGTAATTGTGCGAACGGACCGAGGTAAGGTGAGTGTGTGATGGTTAGGGACCTTAGGGATAGGGAGCAGGTAAGGTGAGTGTGCGATAGTTAGGGAGCGGGTAAGGTGAGTGTGCGTTAGTTAGGGACCTTAGAGTTAGGGTGCGGGAAAGGTGAGTGTGCATTAGGGTTAGGGTTCGGTTAAGGTAAGTGGATAGCTCATAGTATATGTACAGTTTAGTGTAGGGTTCTGTGAAGTGTGTATGTGTGGATTATGTATTTTAGTGTGCTTGTGCTGTGTGTGTATTCTCGGAACAGCAAATCTTTTCCCTTGGAAAAAATTTGCTGTTCTGAGTGTTTGAGTATATCACATTTCGAGATTCCAAGGTTGAGCTTATGGTGTTCGACATTTTGGAATTTCGATAATGTGATATAGACCTGAGACAAGTGCTGGGAGAATCTTTAATGCACAATTTTTATTGTCGCCTCACAGTAAGACGTTGTCATGTTCTATTCTCAGCTTGAGCGTCTTCTGTGTGGAGACATGCGTGAATGGGCGTACCTTCGTTGAAGGTTGTGCATCAGGACAGGCAACTCGGCATGTAAAAATCTACTGCCAATCATTAGTGGACCGGAGTTCCGCTGTGGCAACCCCTAACTGGGAAAAGCCAAAAGACACAACAACAGTGAATTTTTATCCTTCCATGTTACAAAATGGTGGATGTGAATGTTAAATCATAATGATAACTATATTGGTTGTTGGATATTAATACACATTAGATATTTTAAAATATGTTGATTTCCTTTGCTGCATTCTCAGAATCTATATTCAAGTGGCTCAAGGATTTTAGAAAAATGAATTTTATTTCTTTTTTTTAACATTTGTTTACTGGGAAAGTCTGACTGTGCTATGTTACCCATTTACAGTGGAGGCCTGGAGAGAAAAGATTTGCTATATTTACAGTATTATATGACTATGCAGATTATAAAAAATTAGAAACAAAAATTAGGTGCACAATATAATATCTAAATATCTGTATATATATATATATATATATATATATATATATATATATATATATATATATATATAAATGCGTGTGTGTGTGTGTGTGTATATATATATATATATATATATATATATATATATATATATATATATATATAATTGCTTAAAATAATTAGATTCAGTATACAAGATTCTTTGACATTCCTAAATGGAAAAAAATTAGCAGATTAGATAAAGTTTAAGTTGCAATTATATCCCAAGACAGTGAGCATCCTTCCAGCAGTCACATTCAGTTTTGCATATAGATTGAAAAGAGCTACAGTATACTTTGAGTATTCATTGAAAAAAGTTGTAAAGTTTGATTATTTTTGTTATGGGTTTAATTTTACGGTAAATATTAAACACAAGGCATGTTGGAAATTACAAACTGTACAATTCAGCTTTTGGCTGAACACTTGATAATTTGGCTTAAAGCCTTTAAATCTCAGTCATAGCAGTGCAACTGCAGGTGCCCCATGAAAATGGCTGGCAACTGAGCCAGAAAGAAACAAGATGGTGATATGTGGATGCACAACTCTGTAAATCACCTATTATTTTCTTGTTAAAACTTGGAGTCATCTACACATTGTTTACACTGAAACAGTCTATAATGATGGTCAAAATTAAAATGAAAGTGGTTGTAAGATAAAATTGCAAAGTCTAGACTTGTAAGAAATACAACTATTTAAATAGATAGTATACTGGGAAATGATACAGTATAGGTATAAGGGAGATCTAGAGAGCTCCTGTCATATATAACCTCTTACTTGTTATGTCAGAAATAAAAATAATATCTTTAAATAAAAGCTACATTTTTCAAATATTTAGTCAATATTCTGTTTAACTGCCTTGAATGTTTCAATGGCACTGGGCAAGTGATGGCAGTGATGATGTCTGTTGGCAGACTGTCAGCTATTACATTAATGGATAGTAGTAAATCTAAAAATAAGTAAGGTAGAGGTTGCAACTGATACTAAAGAGTATTATCCCTGTAATCATAGGGAAAGAGGCAGCACCATCGATCAAATGCCAAGATAAGTATGAATAATCACCCAAGGCACAACAGGAAAATGACACTTTAAGGAGAGCAAGAGAAAGAATAACTAAAGTCATAGGGGAGGAAGGGTAAAAAAACATTCCTACTTCTAACCTATACATTCAAGTTACAAAATCACTTCTTATACACGGTAAGTACGAACAGGAAGTAGCATGACACCTATTTATGCCCAAACATATCCCAGACCAAGTGAAGTGATGAGGTGAGCAAATAGTCATGTACAAACCTAGTGAAGTGATGAGGTGAGTGCATAGTCATGTACAAACCTAGTGAAGTGATAAGGTGAGAATATAGTCATGTACAAACCTAGTGAAGTGATGAGGTGAGTGCATAGTCATGTACAGACCTAGTGAAGTGATGAGGTGAGCACACAGTCATGTACAAACCTAGTGAAGTGTTGAGGTGAGCGTATAGTCATGTACAAACCTAATGAAGTGATGAGGCGAGCACATAGTCATGTACAGACCTAGTGAAGTGATGAGGTGAACGCATAGTCTTTTACAAACTAGTGAAGTGATAAGGTGAGCACATAGGCATGTACATACTAGTGAAGTGATGAGGTGAGTGCATAGTCATGTACAAACCTAGTGAAGTGATGAGGTGAGCACATAGTCATGTACAAACCTAGTGAAGTGATGAGGTGAGCACATAGTCATCTACAAACCTAATGAAGTGATGAAGTGAGTGCATAATCATGTACAAACATAGTGAACTGATGAAGTGAGTGCATAGTCATGTACAAACCTAGTGAAGTGATGAAGTGAGTGCATAATCATGTACAAACATAGTGAAGTGATGAGGTGAGTGTACAGTCATCTACAAACCTAGTGAAGTGATGAGGTGAGTGCATAGTCATGTACAGACTAGTGAAGTGATGAAGTGAGTGCATAGCCATCTACAAACCTAGTGAAGTGATGAGGTGAGAGCATAGTCATGTACAAAACTAGAGAAGTGATGAGGTGAGCACATAGTCATGTACAAACCTAGTGAAGTGATGAAGTGAGTGCAAATTCATTTACAAATATAGTTAACTGATGAAATGAGTGCATAATCATGTACAAACATATTGAAGTGATGAGGTGAGTATGCAGTCATCTACCAACCTAGTGAAGTGATGAGGTGATGCATAGTCATATACAAACTAGTGAAGTTATGAAGTGAGTGCATAGTCATCTACAAACCTAGTGAAGTGATGAGGTGAGCACTAGTCATCTACAAACCTAGTGAAGTGATGAGGTGAGTGCATAGTCATCTACAAACCTAGTGAAGTGATGAGGTGAGTACATAGTCATGTACAAACCTAGTGAAGTGATGAGGTGAGCGCATAGTCATCTACAAAACTAGTGAAGTGATGAGGTGAGCACATAGTCATGTACAAACCTAGTGAAGTGATGAGGTGAGCACATAGTCATCTACAAAACTAGTGAAGTGATGAGGTGAGCACATAGTCATCTACAAAACTAGTGAAGTGATGAAGTGAGCACATTGGCATGTACAAACCTAGTGAAGTGATGAGGTGAGTGCATAGTCATCTACAAACCTAGTGAAGTGATGAGGTGAGTGCAGTCATGTACAAACTAGTGAAGTGATGAAGTGAGTGCATAGTCATCTACAAACCTAGTGAAGTGATGAGGTGAGTGCATAGTCATGTACAAACTAGTGAAGTGATGAGGTGAGTGCATAGTCATGTACAAACTAGTGAAGTGATGAAGTGAGTGCATAGTCATCTACAAACCTAGTGAAGTGATGAGGTGAGCGCATAGTCATCTACAAAACTAGTGAAGTGATGACATAACACATAGTCATGTACAAACCTAGTGAAGTGATGAAGTGAGTGCATAGTCATCTACAAACCTAGTGAAGTGATGAGGTGAGTGCATAGTCATCTACAAACCTAGTGAAGTGATGAGTTGAACATATAGACATGTACAAACCTAGTGAATTGACGAGGTGAGTGCATAGCCATGTACAAAATTAGTGAATTGATGAAGTGAGCACATAGTCATGTACAAACCTAGTGAAGTGATGAGGTGAGTGCCTAATTATGTACAGACCTAGTGAAGTGAAGTGAGCACATAGTCATGTACAAACCTAGTGAAGTGATGAGGTGAGTGCATAATCATGTACAAACCTAGTGAAGTGATGAGGTGAGCACATAGTCATGTACAAACCTAGTGAAGTGATGAGGTGAGTGCCTAATCATGTACAGACCTAGTGAAGTGAGCACATAGTCATGTACAAACCTAGTGAAGTGATGAGGTGAGTGCCTAATCATGTACAGACCTAGTGAAGTGAAGTGAGCACATAGTCATGTACAAACCTAGTGAAGTGATGAGGTGAGCGCATAGTCATCTACAAACCTAGTGAAGTGATGAGGTGAGTGCATAGTCATGTACAAAATTAGTGAAGTGATGAAGTGAGCACATAGTCATGTACAAACCTAGTGAAGTGATGAGGTGAGTGCCTAATCATGTACAGACCTAGTGAAGTGAAGTGAGCACATAGTCATGTACAAACCTAGTGAAGTGATGAGGTGAGTGCATTATCATGTACAAACCTAGTGAAGTGATGAGGTGAGCACATAGTCATGTACAAACCTAGTGAAGTGACGAGGTGAGAATATAGTCATGTACAAACCTAGTAAAGTGATGAGGTAAGTGCATAGTCATGTACAAACCTAGTGAAGTGATGAAGTGAGTGCATAATCATGTACAAACATAGTGAAGTGATGAGGTGAGTGTACAGTCATCTACAAACCTAGTGAAGTGATGACATAACACATAGTCATCTACAAACCTAGTGAAGTGATGAGGTGAGTACATAGTCATGTACAAACCTAGTGAAGTGATGAGGTGAGGGCATAATCATGTACAAACCTAGTGAAGTGATGAGGTGAGCACATAGTCATGTACAAACCTAGTGAAGTGACGAGGTGAGTGCATAGTCATGTACAAAATTAGTGAAGTGATGAAGTGAGCACATAGTCATGTACAAACCTAGTGAAGTGATGAGGTGAGTGCCTAATCATGTACAGACCTAGTGAAGTGATGAGGTGAGTGCATAGTCATGTACAAACCTAGTGAAGTGATGAGGTGAGCGCATAGTCATCTACAAACCTAGTGAAGTGATGAGGTGAGTGCATTATCATGTACAAACCTAGTGAAGTGATGAGGTGAGCACATAGTCATGTACAAACCTAGTGAAGTGATGAGGTGAGTGCATTATCATGTACAATCCTAGTGAAGTGATGAGGTGAGCACATAGTCATGTACAAACCTAATGAAGTGACGAGGTGAGAATATAGTCATGTACAGACCTAGTAAAGTGCTGAGGTAAGCGCATAGTCATGTACAAACCTATTGAAGAGATAAGGTGAGTACACAGTCATGTACAAACCTAGTAAAGTGATGAGGTGAGTGCATAGTCATATACAAATGAAGTAATGAAGTGAGTGCATAGTCATGTACAAAATTAGTGATATGATGAGGTGAGCACACTCATGTACAAAATAGTGAAGTGATGAGGTGAGTGCATAGTCATGTACAAAGCAAGTGAAGTGATGGGATGAGTGCAGAGTCATGCACAAACCTAGAGAAGTGATGTGGTGAGCACATAGTCATGTACAAACCTAGTGAAGTGATGAGGTGAGTGCATAATTATGTACAAACCTAGTGAAGTGATGAGGTGAGCACATAGTCATGTACAAACCTAGTGAAGTGACGAGGTGAGTGCATAGTCATGTACAAAATTAGTGAAGTGATGAAGTGAGCACATAGTCATGTACAAACCTTGTGAAGTGATGAGGTGAGTGCCTAATCATGTACAGACCTAGTGAAGTGAAGTGAGCACATAGTCATGTACAAACCTAGTGAAGTTATGAGGTGAGTGCATTATCATGTACAAACCTAGTGAAGTGATGAGGTGAGCACATAGTCATGTACAAACCTAGTGAAGTGACGAGGTGAGAATATAGTCATGTACAAACCTAGTAAAGTGATGAGGTAAGTGCATAGTCATGTACAAACCTAGTGAAGTGATGAGGTGAGTGAATAGTCATGTACAAAATTAGTGATATGATGAGGTGAGCACACTCATGTACAAAATAGTGAAGTGATGAGGTGAGTGCATAGTCATGTACAAAGCTAGTGAAGTGATGAGGTGAGTGTACAGTCATCTACAAACCTAGTGAAGTGATGAGGTGAGTGCATAGTCATGTACAAACCAATGAAGTGATGAAGTGAGTGCATAGTCATGTACAAACCTAGTGAAGTGATGAGGTGAGTGCATAGTCATGTACAAACCTAGTGAAGTGATGAGGTGAGCACATAGTCATGTACAAACTTAGTGAAGTGATGAAGTGAGTGCATAGTCATGTACAAACTTAGTGAAGTGATGAGGTGGAGTGTATAGTCAAGTAAAACCCTAATTAAGTGATGAGATGAGTGAATAATCATGTACAAACCTAGTGGAGTAATGAGGTGAGCACATAGACATGTACAAACCTAGTGAAGTGATGAGGTGAGTGCATAGTCATGTACAAACCTAGTAAAGTGATGAGGTGAGTGCATAGTCATATACAAATGAAGTAATGAAGTGAGTGCATAGTCATGTACAAACCTAGTGAAGTGATGAGGTGAGTGCATAGTCATGTACAAAATTAGTGATATGATGAGGTGAGCACAGTCATGTACAAAAATAGTGAAGTGATGAGGTGAGTGCATAGTCATGTACAAAGCTAGAGAAGTGATGAGGTGATTACATAATCATGTACAAACCTAGTGAAGTGATGAGGTGAGTGCATAATCATGTACAAACCTAGCGAATTGATGAGGTGAGTGCATAGTTATGTACAAACCTAGTGAAGAGCCGAGGTGAGTGCATAGTCATGTACAAACCTAGTGAAGTGATGAGGTGAGCACATAGTCATGTACAAACTTAGTGAAGTGATGAAGTGAGTGCATAGTCATGTACAAACTTAGTGAAGTGATGAGGTGAGTGTATAGTCAAGTAAAACCCTAATTAAGTGATGAGATGAGTGAATAATCATGTACAAACCTAGTGAAGTGATGAGGTGAGTGCATAGTCATGTACAAACCTAGTGCAATGAGGAGTTGAGTGCATAGGCATATACAAATATAGTGAAATGATGAAGTAAGTGCGTAGTCATGTACAAACCTAGTGAATTGATGAGATGAGTGCATATGCATGTACAAACCTAGTGAAGTGATGAGGAGAGTGCATAGTCTTGTACAAATTTAGTGAAGTGATGAGGTGATGGCATAGTCATGTACAAATATAGTGAAGTCATGAGATGAGCGCATAGTGATGTACAAACTGGGTCAAGTGATGAGGTGAGCGCATAGTGATGTACAAACCTAGTGAAGTGATGAGGTGAGTGCATAGTGATGTACAGACCTAGTGTAGTGGTGAGGTGAGCGCATAGTCAGGTACAAGATGAGTGAAGTGATGAAATGAGTGCATAGTCATATACAAACTAGTGAAGTGATGAGGTGAGCGCATAGCCATGTATAAACCTAGTGAAGAGATGAGATGAGTGCATAGTCATGTACAAATTTAGTGAAGTGATGAGGTGAGTGCATAGTTATGTACAAACCTAGTAAAGAGACAAGTTGAGCACATAGTTATGTACAAACCTATTCAAGTGATAAAGTGAGTGCATACTCATGTACAAACCAAGTGAAGTGATGACGTGAGTGCATACTCATGTAAAAACCTAATGAAGTGATGAGGTGAGCATAAAGTCATGTACAAACCTAGTGAAGTGATGAAGTGAGCACATAGTCATGTACAAATTTAATGAAGTGATGTGGTGAGCGCATAGTCATCTACAAACTTAATGAAGTCATGAGATGTGCACATAGTCATGTACAAACCTAGTGAAGTGATGAGGTGAGTACATAGTCATCCACAAAACTAGTGATGTGATGAGGTGAGTATATAGTCAAGTAAAAACCTAGTGAAGTGATGAGGTGAGTGAATAATCATGTACAAACCTATTGGAGATATGAGGTGAGCACATAGAAATTTACAAGATTAGTGAAGTGATGAGGTGCGCACATAGTCATGTACAAACCTAGTGAAGTGATGAGCTGAGTGCATAGTTATGCACAAACCTAGTGAAGTCGTGAGTTGTTTACTGACACTTATTTTAAGGATAAACTTTTATATAAAGAAGCCATCTATATTCTTAAACTTGATGCTCTTATACCTATGGGTATGCATTCTGAACTTAATTGGAGAGTTCTCCTTTAATTATGCTTGTGATTTTCTTTAATTTAATTTTTATTGAATAATTGATTTTGATATTTATATGGAATGTTTTTTTTGGTGTGTTTTCTCCTTTGAAGGCATTCCAGCTGAGATGTCAAAGAGTGAAGAGAGTGAACAAATTACGTCTGGTTCTACTGGGTTACTGGTCCTTTGGTTGTTTCTTTATTTTATTTTAGCTGTGTATTATTTTGGTATGGCCAGTGACCTAATGTGGATATTCCAAGGGTTTTTCGTGGAAACCAACCAGATTCGCAGCAACTTCCTATGGACAGTTATTTGAGGTAAGTGAATGGCCATGTTCAAACTTCAGAGGCTTTTATTGGATCTGGTGGTGTGCCTGAAGAGGTATCTAGTATGTGGCACAAGTGGGAATCTGTTCATAACCATCATCTTCCAAATCCCTTCTCTAATGTGGGCAGAAGATTTGATGCATCATTTAATCCTGAAACTAAGGTACTGTGTGATTCCTTAGAGAAATCGTTCTTTAAGGAAACTTCTGTGTTCCTTAACTTACATAGTTAAAAAGTAAATGAAAACTCCAGCCAAGCAAAAACTTCCAATGAGTGACCTCCTACACCTCCTGTAACAGAGGCACATGGGATATATGCAAATGACCTTTATGAACATCAGGTGTTTCAGCTATATGGCAATTTTGATTGCCCATGACTTTTACATTTGAAGTCGTTTCAATAGAAAATTTCAGGCCAATAAAGCCAAACCCCACTAGCTATGGATATGCATATTTCAGTCTTGTTATGACCTTATCAGCATAGCACAACAGAGTGTTTAACTAAGCATAAGAAACACAGGGTTGTTATACCCAGCTGATGTCCATTATCATTAGGGTGACTGCAAATTATCCCAACTAACAAATTAAAACAAAGAGTGAGAAGGTCACACTGAGAAAACAATCAGTAAAAACTAAATGAAAACTCCAGCCAAGCAAGAACTTCCAATGAGTGACCTCCCAAACCTCCTGTAACAGAGGCACATGGGATATATGCAAATGAAACGACTTCAAACGGAAAAGTCATGGGCAATCAGAATTGCCATATAGCTGAAACACCTGATGTTCATAAGGGTCATTTGCATACATCCCATGTGCCTCTGTTACTGGAGGTTTGGGAAGTCACTCATTGGAAGTTCTTGCTTGGCTGGAGTTTTCATTTAGTTTTTACTGATTGGTTTTTCAGTGTGACCTTCTCACTCTTTGTTTAACTTACATAGTTTGAATAAATATGTGGACCTTGATATCACCCCTCATGGTTTAAAGGCATATAAGGATCCTGCAACCCCTTTTAATATGAACGATGAAATAGATGTTGCTTTTCATAAAAGGTGGGTGTGTGCAGCACACAAGTGCACGTTAGAATGGGTTGATATATTGATTGAATGTGATAGGGTGAAACAACAAAAACTGCAAACAGAAATTAGCTCCACATGTAATGATTTGGTTTCTAAAACGAACACAGAATTTCTTGATAAAATCTTAAAAGATGTTAATGTCAAATTACAGAATTTTGAGAAGGAAATTTTGGATAGAAAACTGCATAAACTGACTCATGACACCAGCGACTATGATAATGGTACGCCCTTCCTTTCCAGGACTCACCGGAAGAAAGTTTTACAGCAAGTTTCATTTAAGCAGGAGAATAATGATGGAGAACAGTCTTCATTTTCCTCTGCACATGCTTCCACTAGTTTTATTTCCTCTGGAGAAGAGGATATTCATGCTGTGAATAAAAATGACTATCCGCCACTTCCTGAACTCCAGAATGGGGCTCAGCAGCAACAGAACTTTCGGAACAGCACAAGTACTAGATATAGGGGACCACAGAGCAAGAAACGCCAGAGAGAAGGACAATATAATGGACACTGGCAAAAACAACCCCAGAAGTTCCCACAAAAGAAAAGGGGTAAATGGTAACTGCCATTCATATGTTAATTTGTCTGGTTATGTTCTTGATGACTGTGAAAAGGCCATTTTAGAATGTGGACTTAAATTCATTCCTATTGTTATGCCACATATTCATGAGTTAAAGTGTGACATTTTTAGATTTATTAGGAATCTGCAGCTTAAAGTATTATTTAATGGTAAGATGGCTTCTTTAGATTATGATTCAGATGATATTGATTCTGATTCAGATATGGATAGTTTTTATTCTTGTGTATCAGATGAAACACCTAATGCTTATTATGTATTTGATACTAGTATGATGTCTGCAAAAAGCAAGTGTGTTCCTATTTTTAACAATGAGAAGGTGTTACAATTGTATAAGATGTTAATTTTTTTCAGTGGAACAGGAAATGTATGGGTTTCTGGGGAATGTTAATAACATCATATATAATTTAACAAAAGCTGAATGGTCTGCTCTGGTAGCTCTCAGCAATAACAAGAATCTTATTTTTAAGCCCTCTGATAAGGGCAACAATCTTGTCATTATGGATGCAATCCAATATTTGGATATGTGCTATAGACACCTAAACAATGACATTATTTATCTGAAGGCCCCTTTTTCTGTGTACAGGTCAGCTATTAGTGAGTATTTGGACCTGATTGGAAACAGTGTAAGACTGAGGTATATTTCTTCTGATGATGCTAAAAAGAAATTTGGTGTGGATGGTGCTGACATTGCATGTTTTTATTGTTTGCCCAAAATACACAAAAGTCTGTTGAATCCACCTGAAAGCCCCATAGTATTGGGGACTAAATACTTTGCTCATAATATTGGATGTTAGTTACACCAGCTGTTACTACATAAGGTGATGTTGCTACCTGCATATATTAAAGATGTCTTTGATTTTTTGAAGAAAATTAATAATGTGGAAATTAATAGGAACATGTACTTTGTCACTATGGATGTGCAAAGTTTATATACAAATATTGCTCATATTTCTGATATTGAAGCCGTTAGTTTTTTTATGGGTGAATCTTCTGTCACAGAGTATATTTTGGAATTGTTAACTTTCTTCTTAGAAATTTTTTTTTTTAATTTAATGGGGAAATTTATCAACAGAAACAAGGCACGGCTATGGGGGCGGCATTTTCCCCTGCATATGCAAACCTAAATATGGGGTTATTTGAACTGGAATGTATATACAAATCATCATTTTTATATACAGCATGTTAAATTCTATGCTCAGTTTATTGATGATCTAATTTTACTGTGTGATGGGGGAGAAGAGAATGTGGATGAATTTATTGAGCATATACAGTCCAATAGATTCAATCTGTCTTTTGATGGCATACAGAGGGGCAAAACAGTGTCCTTTCTGGATGCAGAATTGGATATTCCTGGGCCTAGAGGGCTACATACTAAGGTACATAGAAAATTTGATGGAATTAACCAATATTTAAAAGCTTCCAGTTGTCACCCCCCCCCCCACATACTATTGAAGCCCTCTCCTATGGGGAAATGGTGCAGATTAGTAGGTTATGTAATGACCCTTTAGAACTTCAGGAGGGGATGCTAAGAACAAGCTTAATGTTTGAATCTAGGGACTATAGGAGCTCAATTATTGATAGAGCAGTCACCAAAATAAAAAAGAGGGAGAGAGAGAGAGAAAGTTACCCCAGGTGCAAAAAAAGTTGGTAATATATATGATGGAAGCCAGACTGACATTTATTTTGTATCTACTATAGTTGCTTTAGTGACATTCTAATAGGTTTGGTGAAATACTATTGGCAGTGCATGCAATGTAATAGAGATTCTCAGTTATGGTTAACTGAGAAACTTAAATTCTCATTTAGGGTGGGGAAAAGTTTAAAAAACTTTCTAGTGAAAGGTAAATTTATTATGTCTAATGTTAATGTATATAATTTGAGATTTAACTTTGGCACCTAAATATGGAATAGATGTAAGGCTTGTAAACATATTGTGAATAGTTTAGGGAATATTGGTGGACATAGATTTGCAGTGAAAAGTTTTTTCAAATGTGATACCACTGGTATAATCTATGCCATTAAATGTCCATGTAACAAATTTTATATTGGTCAGTCTCAGAGAGCGTTCAAAGTACGAGTTCTTGAACATATAAGAGATATAGAAAACTTTAAAGAAACTAGTTCTGTGACAGTTCATTTTCACAAAGCACATCAGGGTTCATCTGCGGGTTTACAAGGCACCATTTTAGAAAAAGCAGATGGTAATAATTCTGAATTTACTGACACTTATTTTAACGATAAACTTTTATATAAAGAAGCCATCTATATTCTTACATTTGATATTTTTAAACCTAAAAGTATGAATTCTGAACTTAATTGGAGAGTTCTCCTTTAATTATGCTAGTGATTTTCTTTAATTGAATTTTTATTCAATAATTGATTGTGCTATTTATATGGAGTGTTTTTAGGGTGTGTTTTCTCCTTTGAAGGCATTCCAGCTGAGACATCAGAGCGTGAAGAGGGTGAATAAACTACTAGTAAAGTGATGAGGTGAGTGCATAGTCATGTACAAACCTAGTGAAGTGATGAGGTGAAAGTACAGTCATGTACAAACCTAGTGAAGTGATGAGGTGAGTGCATAGTCATGTACAAACCTAGTGAAGTGATGAGGTGAGTGCATAGTCATGTACAAACCTAGTGAAGTGATGAGGTGAGTGCATAGTCATGTACAAACCTAGTGAAGTGATGAGGTGAGCACATAGTCATGTACAAACCTAGTGAAGTGATGAGGTGAGTGCATAGTCATGTACAAACCTAGTGAAGTGATGAGGTGAGCGCATAGTCATGTACAAACCTAGTGAAGTGATGAGGTGAGTGCATAGTCATGTACAAACCTAGTGAAGTGATGAGGTGAGTGCATAGGCATGTACCAACCTAGTGAAGTGATGAGGTTAGCATATAAGCATGTACAAACTTGGTAAGTGATGAGGTGAGTGCATAGTGATGTACAAACCTAGTGAAGTGATGAGGTGAGTGCATAGTCATGTACAAACCTAAGAAGTCATGAGGTGAGCGCATTGTCATGTTCAAACCTAGTGAAGTGATGAGGTGAGTGCATAGTCATGTACAAACCTAGTGAAGTGATGAGGTGAGCGCATAGTCATGTACAAACCTAGTGAAGTGATGAGGTGAGTGCATAGTCATGTACAAACCTAGTGAAGTGATGAGGTGAGCACATAGTCATGTACAAACCTAGTGAAGTGATGAGGTGAGTGCATAGTCATGTACAAACCTAGTGAAGTGATGAGGTGAGTGCATAGTCATGTACAAACCTAGTGAAGTGATGAGGTGAGTGCATAGTCATGTACAAAATTAGTGAAGTGATGAGGTGAGTGTACAGTCATGTACAAACCTAGTGAAGTGATGAGGTGAGTGCATAGTCATGTACAAACCTAGTGAAGTGATGAGGTGAGCACATAGTCATGTACAAACCTAGTGAAGTGATGAGGTGAGTGCATAGTCATGTACAAACCTAGTGAAGTGATGAGGTGAGTGCATAGTCATGTACAAACCTAGTGAAGTGATGAGGTGAGTGCATAGTCATGTACAAACCTAGTGAAGTGATGAGGTGAGTGCATAGTCATGTACAAACCTAGTGAAGTGATGAGGTGAACACATAGTCTTTTACAAACTAGTGAAGTGATAAGGTGAGCACATAGGCATGTACAAACCTAGTGAAGACATGATAGTCATGTACAAACCTAGTGAAGTGATGAGGTGAGTGCATAGTCATGTACAAACCTAGTGAAGTGATGAGGTGAGCACATAGTCATGTACAAACCTAGTGAAGTGATGAGGTGAGTGCATAGTCATGTACAAACCTAGTGAAGTGATGAGGTGAGTGCATAGTCATGTACAAACCTAGTGAAGTGATGAGGTGAGTGCATAGTCATGTACAAACCTAGTGAAGTGATGAGGTGAGTGCATAGTCATGTACAAACCTAGTGAAGTGATGAGGTGAGTGCATAGTCATGTACATACTAGTGAAGTGATGAGGTGAGTGCATAGTCATGTACAAACCTAGTGAAGTGATGAGGTGAGTGCATAGTCATGTACAAACCTTAGAAGTGATGAGGTGAGTGCATAGTCATGTACAAACCTAGTGAAGTGATGAGGTGAGTGCATAGTCATGTACAAACCTAGTGAAGTGATGAGGTGAGTGCATAGTCATGTACAAAATTAGTGAAGTGATGAGGTGAGTGCATAGTCATGTACAAACCTAGTGAAGTGATGAGGTGAGTGCATAGTCATGTACAAACCTAGTGAAGTGATGAGGTGAGTGCATAGTCATGTACAAACCTAGTGAAGTGATGAGGTGAGTGCATAGTCATGTACAAACCTAGTGAAGTGATGAGGTGAGTGCATAGTCATGTACAAACCTAGTGAAGTGATGAGGTGAGTGCATAGTCATGTACAAACCTAGTGAAGTGATGAGGTGAGTGCATAGTCATGTACAAACCTAGTGAAGTGATGAGGTGAGTGCATAGTCATGTACAAACCTAGTGAAGTGATGAGGTGAGTGCATAGTCATGTACAAACCTAGTGAAGTGATGAGGTGAGTGCATAGTCATGTACAAACCTAGTGAAGTGATGAGGTGAGTGCATAGTCATGTACAAACCTAGTGAAGTGATGAGTTGAGCACATAGTCATGTACAAACCTAGTGAAGTGATGAGGTGAGTGCATAGTCATGTACAAACCTAGTGAAGTGATGAGGTGAGTGCATAGTCATGTACAAACCTAGTGAAGTGATGAGGTGAGTGCATAGTCATGTACAAACCTAGTGAAGTGATGAGGTGAGTGCATAGTCATGTACAAACCTAGTGAAGTGATGAGGTGAGTGCATAGTCATGTACAAACCTAGTGAAGTGATGAGGTGAGTGCATAGTCATGTACAAACCTAGTGAAGTGATGAGGTGAGCACATAATCATGTACAAACCTAGTGAAGTGATGAGGTGAGTGCATAGTCATGTACAAACCTAGTGAAGTGATGAGGTGAGTGCATAGTCATGTACAAACCTAGTGAAGTGATGAGGTGAGTGCATAGTCATGTACAAACCTAGTGAAGTGATGAGGTGAGTGCATAGTCATGTACAAACCTAGTGAAGTGATGAGGTGAGTGCATAGTCATGTACAAACCTAGTGAAGTGATGAGGTGAGTGCATAGGCATGTTCAAACCTAGTAAAGTGATGCGGTGAGTGCATAAGCATGTTCAAACCAAGTGAAGTGATGAGGTGAGCACCGAGTCATGTACAAAATTAGTGAAGTGATAAGGTGAGTGTACAGTCATGTACAAACCTAGTGAAGTGATGAGGTGAGTGCATAGTCATGTACAAACCTAGTGAAGTGATGAGGTGAGTGCATAGTCATGTACAAACCTAGTGAAGTGATGAGGTGAGTGCATAGTCATGTACAAACCTAGTGAAGTGATGAGGTGAGTGCATAGTCATGTACAAACCTAGTGAAGTGATGAGGTGAGTGCATAGTCATGTACAAACCTAGTGAAGTGATGAGGTGAGTGCATAGTCATGTACAAACCTAGTGAAGTGATGAGGTGAGTGCATAGGCATGTACAAACCTAGTGAAGTGATGAGGTGAGTGTATAAGCATGTACAAACCTAGTGAAGTGATGAGGTGAGTGCATAGTCATGTACAAACCTAGTGAAGTGATGAGGTGAGTGCATAGTCATGTACAAACCTAGTGAAGTGATGAGGTGAGCACATAATCATGTACAAACCTAGTGAAGTGATGAGGTGAGTGCATAGTCATGTACAAACCTAGTGAAGTGATGAGGTGAGCACAAAGTCATGTACAAACCTAGTGAAGACATGATAGTCATGTACAAGTGAAGTGAAGTGATGAGGTGAGTGCATAATCATGTACAAACTAGTGAAGTGATGAGGTGAGTGCATAGTCATGTACAAACCTAGTGAAGTGATGAGGTGAGTGCATAGTCATGTACAAACCTAGTGAAGTGATGAGGTGAGTGCATAGTCATGTACAAACCTAGTGAAGTGATGAGGTGAGTGCATAGTCATGTACAAACCTAGTGAAGTGATGAGGTGAGTGCATAGTCATGTACAAACCTAGTGAAGTGATGAGGTGAGTGCACACAGTCATGTACAAACCTAGTGAAGTGATGAGGTGAGTGCATAGTCATGTACAAACCTAGTGAAGTGATGAGGTGAGCACATAGTCATGTACAAACCTAGTGAAGTGATGAGGTGAGTGCATAGTCATGTACAAACCTAGTGAAGTGATGAGGTGAGTGCATAGTCATGTACAAACCTAGTGAAGTGATGAGGTGAGCGCATAGTCATGTATAAACTAGTGAAGTGATAAGGTGAGTGCATAGTCATTTACAGACTAGTGAAGTGATGAGGTGAGTGCATAGTCATGTACAAACTAGTGAAGTGATGAGGTGAGTGCATAGGCATGTACAAACCTAGTGAAGTGATGATAGTCATGTACAAACCTAGTGAAGTGATGAGGTGAGTGCATAGTCATGTACAAACCTAGTGAAGTGATGAGGTGAGTGCATAGTCATGTACAAACCTAGTGAAGTGATGAGGTGAGTGCATAGTCATGTACAAAGCTAGTGAAGTGAGTGAAGTGATGAGGTGAGCACATAGTCATGTACAAACCTAGTGAAGTGATGAGGTGAGTGCATAGTCATGTACAAACCTAGTGAAGTGATGAGTTGAGCACATAGTCATGTACAAACCTAGTGAAGTGATGACGTGAGCACATAGTCATGTACAAACATAGTGAAGTGATGAGGTGAACACATAGTCATATACAAACCTAGTGAAGTGATGAGGTGAGTGCATAGTCATGTACAAACCTAGTTAAGTGATGAGGTTAGTGGATTATCATGTACAAACCTAGTGAAGTGATGAAGTGAATGCATTATCATGTACAAACCTAGTGAAGTGATGCGGTGAACCCATAGTCATGTACAAACATAGTGAAGTGATGAGGTGAGTGCATAGTCATGTACAAACCCAGTGAAATGATGAGGTGAGTACACAATCATATACAAACCTAGTGAAGTGATGATGTGAGCACATAAGCATGTACAAACCTAGTGAAGTGATGAGGTGAGTGTATAGTCATGTACAGATCTAGCAAAATAATGAGGTGAGTGTGTTGTCATGTACATATTTAGTTTAGTGATGAGATGAGTGTATAATCATGTGCAAACATTGTGAAGTGATGAGATGAGCACACAGTCATGTATAAACCTAGTGAAATTATGAGATGAGCGCATAGTCATGTACAAACCTAGTGAAGTGATGAAGTGCATGCATAAGCATGTACAAACCTAGTGAAGTAATGAGGTGAGCACATAGGATGTACAAACCTAGTGTAGTCATGATATGAATGCATAGGCATGTAGAAATGTAGTGAAGTGATGAGGTGAGCATATAAGTATGTACAAACCTAGTGAAGTGATGAGGTCAGCGCATAGTGATGTACACACCTAGTGAAGTGATGAGGTGAGCTCATAACCATGTAGAAACCTAGTGAAATGATGACGTGAGTGCATAGTCATGTACAAACATAGTGAAGTGATGCGGTGAATGCATATTCATGTACAAACATAGTGAACTGATGAGGTGAGTGTATAGTCTTGTATAAACCCAGTGAAGTGATGAGGTAAGCGCATAGTCATGTACAAACATAGTGAGGCAATAAGGTGAGTTCAGAGTCATGTACAAACCTGGTGAAGTGATGAGGTGAGCACATAGTCATGTACAAACCTAGTGAAGTAATGAGGTGAGTGCATAGTCATCTACAAACTTAGCAAAATGATGAGGTGAGTGCATAGTCATGTACATACCTAGTGAAGTGATGAGGTGAACATATAGTCACGCACAAATCCCGTGAACTGATAATAAGTGATATAAAATGAGCAAGCTTTTGCAGTACTTCCCTTCATCAGTGCATATACAAATACAAAATAAATCATGACAGTTTTATACTAATCACATGACACTGAATCCCAGAAGACATCCCTTTGCCCAGATTTTAAAATGTGCTTGATTCCAATGTTTTTCATAGAGGTGCCATATGAACATATAGCTATGGACATTGTTGGACAATGGTAAAGTCCAGTGACAACTTTCAGTATATTTTGGTTATTTTGAACTATGCACTAAATTCCCTGAGGTTATATTCCCATAAACCTAATGTTAGATCTATAGGGAAAGAGATAGTCATATTATTTTCTAGACTACAAATACATAAGGAAATACTGACTGAGCAGTGAATTTCATAGCCGGGATGATGCAGCAACTGTATCAGTGCTGTAAGGGCAAGCAGCTAAAAACCTCATTGTACCATCCCAGGACAGATGAGATAGTGGAGAGTTTTTATGAAACGTCATGCTGAGAAAACATATTGAGGAAAATAGTATAGCAGGGACCAGTGAATAGCATGCATTCAGTTCCCCACTAAAAAAGCAGCACAACCCTCAACAGGGTTCAGTCCAGTCCTTTTGAGTTGTTATATGGTGGGAACTCTTATGGACTGAGAAATTTGAGAAGAAGAGATCCCACACTCACGCACACTTAAAAGTATCAAAGAATATTATACCAACTTACAACATAGGATAATGTAGTATCATATAAAAACACATGTAAAGAGACCAGGCCACACTACTAAAGGTGTATAATAGAAATGCAAGGACCAGGGAATTTAAAGCTGGAAACCAGACTATAGTTTTGGTTCTCTCCTCAGAAAACAAATTATTGGCTAAATGACACGGTTCATTTGAAATTGAAGAAAAAATTTAAAAAAAATGTAAATGACAGGCTTAAACAGACTAGTAAGAGAACACCAGAAAAAATATACTATATTAAAGTCCTGAAACTATGAAAAGAAGTACAAAGCTCTGTGGTTTGTTTATCCATATAGACAAATAGACCTGAAGACAAAAGAAACCTGACCATTTTGCCAGCAGTTCAGGTAGATAACACACTATCTAAGCCATAGAAACAAGACATAATGAAATTTGTTTTGTTAAGATATAAAGAAATGCATTCAGAACTACCTGGCAGAACAGATATGATTCAATACAATACCATGGTCATTCCATGGGAAAATATTAACTTAAAACTTTACAGAATATGAGAATCACATAAAAAGACTGTGTAAGAGGAAGTATAAAATGCTTAAGATGAGGTGATAAAGGAGTTAAAAAGTGAACAGAACAACCCCAATGCTGTCAGTCCCAAAACTTGAGGAAAGAATCAAGGTCTACAATGATTTTAAGAAGCTAAACAGAATTTTGATATTTGACAGTTATTTGATGTCTACAGTTGATGAATAAAGAAGTGTTGGGGAAGGTAAAAATCTTGACCATGTGAAATCAAACAAAGGGATATTAGCAAAGCCATCTAATGGCTGAAGCCAAAGAAAAGGCAGCTTTTTTAAGACCAGATGTTCTCCTTCTGTATACTGAACATTTTTGGGGGTGTTACATAATGCCCCTGCTACTTTTCAAAGGCTAATAGACAGAATCCTAAACCCTGTGTCAGATATGCTGCCACTTACCCATATGATGCCATAAAACACTCAGGTGATTAGGACCCCTATCTAGTTAAGGCGTAGGCTGTACTATACTCTCTATAAAGAGTCAGGCTAGCTGTCAATGTCTCTAAAGTAATTTTGGTATGACAGAGGCTAATAGTTTGATTATTCCCTTGATAAGGGGATTGTTGAGAAAAAGAAAGATAAAAATGGAAGCTATGAGAAACTGTCCTATTCCTATAATCAAGAAACAAGTGAGGGCATTCTTGGGATTAGCTAGGTGCCTGCAAAAAATGTGTAATTCATTTTACAGCCATATCTTTCCCATAAGGTAAATTGAACACTAGAGGTAGAGAATGCTTTTAATCAGCTGTAGAGAATACTGTGCTGAGAGCCTATACTAGCTTCTCCCTATGTCAAGAGATATTTTATAGTGTACATATTGATGCAGCAGTGATAGTGTAGGGTTAGTGTTATTATAGAAATTTTATGGGGAAGACTATCCCATTTTTTTCACATGAAAATTGATTAGAGTAGAAGCCAGGTGTTACATTATAGAAAGGGAATGCCTAGCAGCAATCAAGTGGGCATTGACATCATTAGAGTACTTCCTTCTCAGTTGAGAATTTACACTATTTACAGGGCATGTACCACTATTGTGGCTGATTAGAAAGCAGAATGGGAACATAGAACTACGTAAGTGGGCACGTTCCTTTCAGAAATTTTAAATGCTGGTGAAACACATACTAGTGTCATTCCACAATAATGCTGATGACCTGTCTAGGGCTCACAGCCACTTAAATGGGCCACAGACAAAGCTGGGAGAGGAGTCATGGTCTATATTAGAACACCACAGACACTAAACATCGAACGTTCTAAAGGCTGAAACTGACGGACCTCGAACTTGCATTTGTGAGGGGCACAGCCCCCCACAACCCCCACTAATTACATATTTCAACTCCAAGAATGCACTACAGTGAGGAAAGGGCAAATATTCTGATTTTCACTGTACTATACTCTCACAAAAAGTACATTGTTGAACGGCATTTCCAACGTTAAGGCCGTTCGATATTTACCCTCTTCGATTTTGTAATAGTAGCCCGAGGAGTCACTGGTCACTGTAATACTGTGTGGTGGTTCTTGTCAGATTGGTGACTCAAAGTTATGTGAAATAATTTAAATATTGTATGCAAATAACTGTAAACTGAACTGTTGCATTAAAACTGAAATAGCATGTATAAAGGAAGTACATATACTTTTTTGTATTCGGCAGGTCAGTTGATAGAATCTATTATGCAATTAAATAATGTTTAAAAGAAAGAGCTGTTTCCCTACCAAGCCAGAGAAGCTGGCCTTTCATAGTCGGGAGTATGGTGACCTGCAACATTGGCTCTGGGTGTTATACTGCAATAAGAAAGTATCACTGTGAACTATTCTGTGAAAACTTAACCATCTTCCTATGAAGGAATATAGACCCTGAAGAACAGCATCTGAATGCGTTGCACTTTGATTCCTGCTCCTTGCTAATGCAGAAAGGAATTATTAATCTGTTTTGAAAGTAACTATTGCTCTGTTTCTATGGGCTGTGGGACTGAAAAAAGCTCAGAATGTTATTCTAATTTACTTATGGCATTATTTATTTATTTTTTGGCATCTGATTACAGGGAAAGTCCGACTGGGTAAGAGCTCATTTTCAGTGGAGGCTTAGGAGAAAAGCTTTAAAGTATTACAAAACATTTTAAGAACAATCATACAATCCTCAAAAATAATACAAAATATCTACACTTTAAGTAATTATACCAAGTTAGACACAATATGAAAACATTGGTTAAGAATATATACAAATCATATGACGATGATTTAATATTTAGAGAAAACTTAACCAGTTTATAGAGAAATTAAAGGTAAATTAGTATAACATAAACAAGAATTGCAATATGAAGTAAGAGAGAAGCAGCCTTATGGTTTATTTAGAGAGAAATCTGGATAGAAGTAAGGTAGTGAGTGAAGAAGGGAGAATAAGGAGGTATAAGGTATGAATAGGTATTTCTTCACACTTAGGGATCTAATTTATCCTGGTGTTAGGCAAGAACAAAGACAGCTTTTGGCTAGGAAGTCTTTCAGAAAGGTTTTGAAGGATGGGAGAGGGGGTATTAATCTGATGGATAGAGATAAGGAATTCCAAACCTTAGACAATGCCTGCCAGATTTGATAGGTTTTTGGGCAGACAGCTCATTGGATTCTAATGATCATCTGGAAACATAGTTGTGTAGAATGTTATTTAGTGCCTGACAAGCAGATGGATGCTGGATAATTTTATAGATTGTATGAAACTATATATATGTTAGTTGATGATATACTTCTAACCAACTTAGACTTTATACAGTGATGGGTTTGGAAAGGGATATTTGTTGCAAATTTAACAACTTTTTAATAGCATTGTTCAAGCTTTAATTTTTGTGATGCCTGGAGGTTAGTAAGGAATAGAGTGCCATAAAGAAATGTGGAGGAGGAGATAAGTAGTGGCAAGTGTAGTTTTACTTGTGCTGTCGAGAAAGCTTTTGGTTCTGTAAAGCATCCCTAGCTTTTGATGAGGTTTTTCTTATGCAATTTCATACATGCAGGTCAAATTTAAGATTATCATCCACTATCATCACTAATAATTTGCTATATGAAGTGATTCAAAGGTTGTATTGTAAAGGGAGAGGACCTTACATTTTGTGGTTTCCTGAAAGAGGGATTTGAGGAAATAAAGTAGTGGTTTAATATTTTTTTTTAAATTTGAGCATGAGTTGTGTAATTTTTTTTTTAGAGCTGAGCATGAGTTGTGAGTTACAAAGCCATGTTTTATTGTCTGTTAAAGCTTCCTGAGTAAATGAATGTGGAGTCATCTGCATACTATATTAGGGAAGGATGTTTAGGGAAGGATGTTTTATGGATGTATGGATGGTGTTTAGTGAGAATTTTATAGAGGACTGGACCAAGGACAGAGCTTTGTGGTACACTGGTGTTGCCTGGGACATAAGAAGAGAGGGTGGAATGCCATTTTACTGACTGATACCTATTAGACAGGTAGCATTTGAACCATAGAAGGGTGGGTTAAGAGAAAACTGATGAGTACATTTGAAGTAGATGCTTGCTGTAGCAAATTGTGTTGAAGGTTTAGATAATTCTAGAAACATGAAGAAGAGTTTGCCATTATCTCTAGAAGAAGAGTTTGCCATTATCTCTAGCTTTACTGGAAGTATCTATATAGGCTAGAAGTGCAGTTTAAGTACTATGGGAAGGACAAAAAACATGTTGTGTGGGGGAGAGAAGTTACTTCTGCAGGAGATAGCTTAGTTTAACTATTGTTTATGAATACATTTTCAAGTAATTTGGAGATGGGGGATAAGATTGCTATTGGTCTAAAGTTGGTAATGTCTGTTGAATTTCTCCTTTGTGTAGAGGGATAATGTGTGACTTTTTTCAGAATGAAGGAACATGGGATTCATAGATTTACCTATTTGTAAGGATTGAGACAGGATAGATGATGATATTGGCTGCTATTGTAAGGTACTCACTTGGGACGTCATCAACTGAAGTACAACATGGTTAATTTAAGAGTAGTTTTATGTACAATGTGGGCACAAGTTTGAGAATGAAAACAGATGTGGTAATATATGGCTTTTGGGCAGGGTTAAGATTAGATGTTGGAGAATTCTTAGTTAGAGATACTATAATATATATGAAATAAGAGTTGAACTGTATTGCAGTTTCAAGTGGTGAGTTATTGGGAGGGGGTTAGTGTTCAATTTTTGGCCCAGATGCAAGATTTCTTTAATGGCTGCCCAGAATTTTTTATGGTTCTGTTTACTGTTTTATGAAAATTATTATAGTATAGTTTTTTGTCTTCATTTATTTTTTTAGCATGATTGCAATGCATTCTGAAGTTTTCATGATTAAGGTGTTTTATATTTTTATCCTTTTTTCCATGCCTCTTCTCAATACTGCATTAGCATTCTACTTGTTTTGGATAGCCAAATTGCATTAATTGTTTTTAGTTTCTTTCTTCTAGGAGGTGCAAGACTATTTAGGATATTCCGGAAGGTTGTATTGAATTCATTTACAGTATCATCTAAGATGAGCATTTTAGGAAGTTCCTCCTAATAGAAGATAGGGTAGTAATAAACATTTCTTGGTTAAACTTGGAAAGGTCGCATATTGCTTTTTAAACACGCTGTTTAAGTGGATGTGTGAGATGTTTGGTTGTATAGACTGGAAGATGATCACTGATGGAGTCTGACATTATACCTCTTGTGGTGTATTGGCTAGTGTATTGATACTAGGATCCAGTCTTAAAGGGAATTTGATGTCTTGATATAATGTAAGGGGTTATTAATTAATTGTGTGAAACCACATAAGTTCATGCTGCATGTAAGGTAGTTTGAGTTTATGTCCAACCAACTGACATTAACATCACCTAGTAATATTTTTCTTTTATTTTTGTTATGGGTATCCAATGTAGGATATCTTCCACTATAGCTGTATTGTCACCAGGAGGGATGTAAATGACAGTAATACACATTTATTTATAATTGTTTATTTTCAGGAAAGCAATAAGATATTCTGCTAAATTGAATTTTGCTATTAGTTTGTTGCATAGAGAAATGTGGTAATTGCAGGGAAATGTTTAAGCAATGCCACCACCTTTCCTCATTATACAGCTATTATGGATTATGTTATAGCTGGAATGTGTAATTTCACAGTTGTTTGTATTGGGTTTAAGCCAAGTTTCTGTTGCAGCGAGAATATCAGGCTTATGTTGGCTAATTCAGGCATGTAGTTCAGCAGTTTTATTGCTTATGCTTCTAACATTTGTGGCATCAAAAGTTAGATTACTGGAGTTGAGGGTCGACTGTGTGGGGTTAGACTAGTGTGTTGAAGACAGTCCTCTTGATATTCATTGTGATAGGTGGGGCCAGAATAACGGTGAATGTCTCCTCCTAGAAGGATTTTAGTATATTGGGGAATTACTGATACTTGTTTTTTTAAGAGTATTTCTCCACTTAATTTATTGTTTTGGTTTGAATTGAAATGGAGTTAATTAGTTTATATTTGGAGTAAGGTGAGGGGTTATGAAAGAAAGAGACTGTGCAACTGCCTTTTGCTTTATCATGAAATAACATTTTGTTAATCTTCAGATACACACACACACACACACACACGCACACACACACACACACACACACACACACACACACACACACACACACACACACACACACACACACACACACACACACTTCTTTGTTAGCATTGTTGGCAGAAAACAATGAATATGTAGCTTCAGATCTTCACATACAACAGGAAACCTTCCAAGGATACAGTAATATGAAACAAGCAGTATCCAATCTTATATTCCGAAGGTTCTTTTGTACAGCAGAAATAGACAATTTTATATTTGAATTTTGGTTTCCAAAGTGACACAGTCATGTTTTGACTAACATATTCTGTTATATGCTCATAATTTGACATCATTCCTAACAGTAAAGTCAGCCAGCAGATAAACGAAAAAGAAAGAATGTAATATTTTTAGCCAAGTTTCCAGCTTTCTTTCTTGATATTTCAGTTATAAACATAGGACAAGGTAAGAAAACACACTAAAGAGACAATTGAGTGCACTGAGTCAATGATGACTGTGTACAAATACTAACTCAGAGCTGAAAGTGGTTTAATAACTGTCTCTGGCAAGAAGAAATAAGAAAGGATGGGGGTGGGCAAGGGTGACTTCCTTGAAGGCATGCAGTTCCACTAAAGAAAGACCGGAGAATATAAATAATGGGAATAGCAAGTCTAGGAAAAAATGAAGAAAATATAACAGAAAGAAATAGTTTGAGTAAGAACAATATGAGTAAATGTCAGTGTCTGTTAGGAAGTACAGAGTAAAAGCTGACGAGCAGGATGTCCGTGGAGGAGGGTTTCCAAACTAGGACACTGGAGCCTTTGTCTTCAGACTAGTCATTATGCAGGCTAAAATATACGCAGAAGACTGGATCCCCCTAACACTTACTTAAAGCACAAGGGCAGAGGTGGTAAAGAGTTGGTTCGAAGTAAATGGCTGGTGGATTGAGTGGACTCACGTTGGCTGAGCCTTCTCTATGTATGCTTTAAGGATGTTTCCAGTGAACCTGTTGGAAAAAAGGGAAAAAATGATGTATTCAAGGTTCAGTAGAAATCCAATTAAATTACTATGGGTTGAACTACATGCACCCGAACACTGCCATCAGTAAATGCACTGAAATCGTAAGTGGTTTAATAATAAATATGGAAATTAATTTTTGTAAAATAGTTGCTGAGATGGGATCACTTGGCTTACCTCCTTAAACAACACATCCTCAGAAGGAAACAAACAGTACTATTTTGTTAACACCCTTACAAATTAAGGACATTAATCTTTCAAAAAGCAGCTTTTTAGCAGCAGAAGACAAAGGAACATTGAAAAATTAAGGATGATGCAGGAAAAAAAATGCAAAAATAGCTTCAAACCTCACAAGCACTTTAAATTGAGCATAATTTTCAATAAGCACTTACTTTAACTTACATTTCAACAAACTATTTTTGGCAATGAAGGGAGTGGATAATGGTATGAGATCTCTCGAGTTTAGGTTATCTTTCTAGCTTATTTAACATCAGTTGTAAAGAGCTATGGTAATAAAATAAGCATTCATATTCAAGCATATTGTCAGACATTAGTCCTGCATCGCACCTGAGAATGCATTAGTCAGGACCTTTTAATGTCACACACATACAGGATTAATTGAAGTATAGCACCAGTCACTCTTTAAGCTGTGTATCTTTAATGACCATAGTTGGCAAACACTTCTTCTGTGGCAATGAGGAATAATTACCTGTGTGGAGATGTATGCATTCTTTTACATAAGTTTGAATCCCACATTGTACAAATTACTTTTAACAGTGTGTAAGGCCCCACAGAATATGTGCCAAGTCATGCCCTTGATCCCTCCGATGTCATGGCTTAAAAGCCAAGACATTTAGCGTTTCAGTTTTGACCAGTGGATGAAGTGTGACCAGGTATAGAAGCACATGTGCTATAAATCAATGCCAAATGTCACATCATCATTGGTGTTTCATAACCTCCCTTCCCCTTTGTTTGGTAATGTTTCTGTTTGCTTACATCATGCAAATATGATTGGCAAGGTTATGTGTGTTTGCGCACTGGTCGTAAAGTGTAATATCATTATTTGGTGGGAAAACCACTACTACTGCTGTTGAAGGACCTTTGCAGACATGGAAGGAGATAGGAAGGGTCTATATCACATCAGCGAAAGCTAAAAATAGTGAACGCTGATATGTCGAACTTCAAAGTCCGAAAGCTGAAAAATGCTTTTTGAAAAAATTCACTGATCCAAAAAGAGTATATAGTCAAAATTAAGTGGGGGGCTTCACCCTCCACACCACCCCATGTGGGGCCTGTGCCCCCCACACACCCCCAAACTTAAATATGCCAACTCCGAGATCGCACCATAGTGGAGAAAACAGCAAGGCCCAGAGAATGGCCCAGCAAATTTTTTCACTGGGAAAAAAATTTGCGGATCCTTTCTTTTGCTGTTTTCAGCTTTTGGACTTTGAAGTTTGATATATCAGCATTTGCTGATGTGATATAGACCCGATAGGAAGGATGGTACCAAATTTAGGGCACAGAGGTGGGGTTTGGAGGAGTCAAAAATCTTTATTCCACTCCTCGTGAAACACTACAGCTCTGGGATGCTGCAGTGGGACTATACCAGGTCTCAGTACAAGTCCAAGACTGTCTGTAGTCTGTCTCTAGTGCAACTGGCAGTATAGGCACCAGACTGTGACCTTAAGAGCTGAAAGCAGGCATAGCTCGAAAGGTGGTTGGATGAGTTTTGAACTGCTAACACCCCCGAGTTATGTAAGTATACAGATCAAGCAACTTGAAGTGATGTGCAGTGATGTAGACAGCTAAGACTGGTATGTATAATGCTTTCATGTCTGTTTTCTCCCAGTCTTTATTTTACAGCTGCAGAGGGAATCACAGCAAACAGGGAGGCACATGCTGAGAGACTGGAGCCACTTACCTACCCTACCTACCTGACCCTCACATTCCTTTGTCCCTTCTCCAACATTCCTCTCTTTTTGAAATACAAAAAAAAAATGGGCACCTGTCCCACAAAAGAAAGAAAACATTTTCCATACATATTTCTCGACTTTGCATATGTGCCTTCTCCACACATTTGATTTGGTCCAATTGGCTATACAACATCACTGTGTTGTTGTTGTTGTCACCCATTCTGTGTTGTGGTAACTGCCCAAATTCATCAAATTTTGTCTAAATGTACACATTACTGTGTTGAGAAAATGGATATCAGCGATCCCCTCCTGTAAATTCCTGCATTGCTTCCCCTTTGTTCTTCCCCCTGCTTGCCACCCCATTTCACCACTTTCCTATTAACCACATTTTCATGTTTAACCTGGTCAAAGAATAGAACATTGCCAGAAATGGCTGATAAAAAGCCTTCACTTTTTGTCCTCTACATTTGCCAGAGGTTGGCATCATGCACCAATGCCGAATGGTAATGATTGTTTGTTCAAATCCTATGGCAAATACTGGTAAGGTTTTGCCATTGGTCGCACTAGTTTGGTTATGTCCATACAATAATGAATAAACTTGCTGTCAAATAGGAATACAGAGTTAACACAGAGTAAAGGCAGTACTTTGAACAGTTACTCTAACAGTTCTTTAGACTGCTGGATATAACAAAGTGCAACTTTCTATGTGGAGTGCTGGCATACATCACCTGACAGAATTTTGTTTTTTTTTTGCCTATAGCATCAAGGGTTTGATTCCAGATACACCTCACATCAGTTTTAATGTGATGTTATATGTCTATGATATATTTAATCACCCACATCTCAACATTTGCACAGTTATGACTTCTCATGAAGTTATATTGAATACTGGCCAAAAAGTGTATTTGAAGTTTAGGGCCGGTGTTAGCATTTTGGGGGCCCCCAGCAAATGTCAAGTTGGGGGCCCCTTGGACACTTCCAGTCTAAGTATCACCCTGTTACTACCACCCCTCCTAAGCAACCTTTTAGTTCATGCTGTAGTGTTTTAGAGGTAATATACACAGACTGAGCTGCAGTTACAGTGCTCTTACATTATAATAGGCCTGTGTACCACACTACGTTGGCCCATGTCGCAGAAGGACATTCACAGTTAATGGAATTTAGTTGTAGCAATGATACATTACAACAACTCCATATGTGGAGCTGGAGTTAGGTGAAATGGTTCCCTAAGCACTGCCTACTGCCCCCCCCCCACATGCATCCCGTGGGCTCCAGTACTCCCATCTGCTGCCCCCCCAGCTCACTACATTATGCACATTACGTTTTTCTCCCTTTTCTCACATTTTGCCTTACTCTTCAGCTTTTCCAAGAATCCAAGTTTTTCAATATGCCCTGAAACGCATTTAATTTTTTCTTTTTATACAACCTGCTTGACTTACAAAGCCATGTCTGACCCAGCTTTGTTAGAAATGCTACATATGGAATTCACTGTAACTATAAAACAAAAACACGTTTAGGTACTGATTGTGTTTTTACAAGTGAATACATTTTGGGTTTTAGCTGTGGACGCAGTTTCCAGTACATGTTTTTGTTTTATAGAAATGCTACATATAAAGAAATCCCAATCCCTCTACACCACACGCTCCAGAGACCTCAGCTTCATTACCACAATCAACAGAACATGCTGAAGGGACAGGTTCATAATGCAGAGACTGCCCATTCTCTGGAATAGACTTCCCATACATGTCAAGCAGAGCACCTCACTGGCCCTCTTCAAGAGAAATCTTGATGAATGAATGGAAAATAGAAATTCACCCCAGGGATCACTCCAGTGGCTCTACTCGATAGATGCACTGGGAACTAACGTTGAGCTGCACAATGCCAGGGCACTTCTTTCGGCTAGGCTTGTAAAGGCTCCAGGGCCATTAGCCTAGTACACACCTATGAACCTAATGACAGTTTGAACAGAAACTATGATTAAGGAAAGACATTCAGTGTTGCTGTTCATATTTAGTTTTCCTTGCATTTTAGAACATTTTCCCAACCTTTTAATCCAATCGTGGCCTGAAAAAAATCATGAGTCAGAAAAAAATTTCAGTCTTACTTTTTTGTCTTTCAAGAAAGACATAAGTTGTGCCCAAGGGTTAATGTTCAAAGTTGACAGAATAGTAGCTCACAATAAACTAATAATACAATTGTTGTAAGGACACACAAATCCTGTCTGGGAATACTGCCTGCCTGCCTCCCTACCCCCCCCCCCAAAGAAAAAGACAGTCACTGCCTGTGCATCCCTCTGATGTTAGACTGGGATGAAAGCAGAAGTTCAGATGGCCGTGGTCATGCATTTTAAGTGAATACTTTTGTATATATACATAGCATACCTTTTCACTCCGCGCCCTTCCCTTCCCAAAGGCAATCACCACTATATGTGCCTGGTGTGCGATTGTGACAAAAGTGGAAAAAAAGTAATTAAATTCCACTTTGTTGCTAATATACAGTACACTGCCCCTGCACATGGTATAGTAACTTTTCTGTATACCGCTGAGGTTTGTGCGAAATGTAAAAGAAACAGTGACCCCATCTCCAACAGAAGCTATAATGACCTCTTCTGCATAGCTTCAAGGTTTGATTGTGATGAGAATTAAAGAAGTAATGAACACACAATCGCCAGTCCCCCAAACAACTTCACTCCCCTGCCACAGCTACACATTCCGCATGACATCCCTACCACCTGTCCCCTACCTTGTATTTCTAAACAGCAGGTCATAAATGCCCTCTCTAAGGCCAAAAACACAACATCTATGGAACCTGACATCCCAGGCTACATCCTACATGCCCTACAACAAGAATTGGCAACACCATTGGGTACTCTCTTCAATCAGTCCAAGCACTGGCTTCGTCCAAGCTGAATGAAAAATGGCCACCGTTATGCCCTTGCACAAAGGTGGTGGTTCCACTGACCCTGGGAATTATAGACCTAATTAGCCTGACTAGCCTTATATGCAAGGCCATGGAGCAAATCATCATGGACTTTATCAACAAAGTTATAGGCAATCTCCAAGCACTTGACCCTACTCAGTTTGGATATGTCAAAGGGAGATCATTCCTATTAAACCTGGTAGACTTCTTTAAGAAAGTCACCAAGGCCCTGGATGAGGGGAAATCTGTGCATACAGCCCACCTAGACTTAGCTAAGGCTTTTGACACTCTCCCCCACTCAGGCATCATTGACAAACTCACTAAGCTAGGTGTCAACCCTTATACCATTAAATGGGTCACTAACTGGCTCACTAATAGAATACATATACTCAAAACAGGGAATATACTTCCAACAGCAGACCTGTAACCAGTGGTGTTCCACAGGGATCAGTCCTGGGACCTCTACTGTTTGGAATCTATTTCTCAGAAGTACAAGCAAAAACTAAAGGTCTGTGGCTGACAAAGTTTGCTCACTGCAAACTGGGAGTGGTCATAGAATCACCATATGAAGTCAACATCCTACAAGAGGGTCTTACACAAATAAATGATTGGTGCCAAAGTCATGGCCTTAAGCTCAATGCAAAAAAAAGTATTATCATCCCTTTCAGTTAGAGCAATGTTCCTGCTAAATACCACATCAATAGCAACACCCTAAGTATGCACTCTGTGGTGAGAGACCTGGACACACAGGTTGATGCAACCTTACCTTTGATCACCATGTCTCCACAGTGGTAAGAAGGGCATTCTACACTGCTCATCTCATATGTAAGGGCATTGCCCCCAGAAAAAATGAAGCTATAGCCTCACTTTACTCTTCCCTCATCAACCCAATAATTGACTGCAATGCCCCTTCTGGTATGTACCTTTCCAAGCACCTGCAGCAATTGGAGAAACCACAAAGGTTCCTCACAAGAAAAATTCAAGGTCTTCAGCATTTGTCCTATGTGGCTCATCTGAATCACTGTCAGTTTGTTCTGTTTCATACCAACTACTCAGAGGTGATCTCTGCCTTGCATATAAGGCAATCTCTGACCCTGCTTTATGGTAAATGCTGCATATCCACAAGTCAAATGGTACACAGGTTACTCACTCTAAAGACCTTAACCTTGTATGTGAAATTAATAAAACCTGCTGGAAGGACAGATTTGTCTCCCAGAGGTCACCATACCTTTGGAACAGACTCCCGCTTCATGTCAAACAGAGAACCTCATTGGCCCTGTTCAAACACAGTCTGGATGATTGGCTGGGTAACTGTAAATTCACTCACCCCAGGGGTTCCACTTGTGTCCCTCGTGGACATGGGCAATAGGTGCTGATCATGGAAATAAGGGTAGAGCTTGGCTAGGCTTGTAAGGGCCCTAGGGCCATTAGTCTACTAATGTCCTATGATCCTATAAGCCACAGGCATACATACTTCTGCAATGTAATAAGGATTCCCATTACCAAACAATCATAGGGGCATAGGGACAATTTGTAAATATTGCTCTTACAAACTTAAAAAGTTGATAGAATAACAGGTTTTATATCAGCATGAATTTTTTTTTTTTACTTAAACATTAGCATCAATTTTCTGTTTACTTAAAACTGATCACAAATAAGTCACCTTTGAATCGACACTAACACCAGAACTCAAAAGGGTGAAATCAGACTAAAAAACGTCACCAAGGCAAACTATACCTTCCTAGGTGAAGGTATAACTGCTTTCCAAGCCCCACCCCAAGCTGAAAATGGTAACTATGCTGAAACATACTTTAAACTGGCTCAGAGACAGTCTCTGATTAGCATACAAGGCAGGTCAAACCCAGAGCTGTTGGACATGCTACACTTAAATAGATCCCAATCCCTCAGAGCCACATGCTCCAGGATCTAAACCTTGTCATCACAATAAACAAAACATGCTGGAGGGATAGGTTCCTGACCCAGAGACTCCCCAGACTCTGGAATAGACTGCCCATACATGTCAAACAGAGCACCTCTTTGGCCCTCTTCAAAAGGAACCTTGACAATTGGATGGGAGAAAGGAAATTCACCCTGGGGATCATGTCAGCCGCCTTGCTAGACAGGGGTCCAGGGAAGTAAATAGTGGGGGAAGAAATAGCCAGAGAATTGTTATGGCTAGGCTTGTATATGCCCTAGGGCAGATAGCCTAGTACCAGCCTATGAACCTATGAACCTATAAAGCCCTGTACAATCACTTGCATATGTATATAAACTTGGCTGTCAAAGTCAGAGCCCCAAATAAAATCAAGCTGCCATGGTGGACTTCCAGCATCAACAAACTACACAATGAATGCAAAAAGTTGCTGTCCAAAAAAACAAAGACAAGGACCCAACAATGGAAAAGCACCCTCCTCAGCCATAACAGGCAAGTAAGACAACTTGTCAAATCCCCCAAGAGCTCCTTTGCGAGAAACCTACCCAGTATTCCCAAGGATAACCATAAGCCCTTTTACAGCTGTGTACGTAACCCAAAGGGTAGGACCCAAGCATATCCAGAACTGGTGGCCAGCGGTATCACGCACACTGACCCCACAGAGATAGTGAATCTGCTAGCGGATAGGTTTGGAAAAATGTCACTCCATTATCCCCTCCTAATGTAAAACAAACCCTCCCCCAACCCCCCCCCCCACCTTAAATATCTAAAGAACAGGTCATAAAATCCCTGTCCAAAGCAAAGTACATGGCCTCTACAGGACCAGATGACATCTCTGTCTGTCTTCTAAACAGGCTAAAACATGAACTAGCATCACTACCAAGCACCCTTTTCAGTCATAGCATAACAGGCTTTGTTCCTGCAGAATGGAGAACAGCTACAGTTATTTCCCTCTACAAAGGTAACCTAGTAACAGACCTGGGGAATTACAGACCCATAAGCCTGACCAGCCTCATCTGTAAGGCCATGGAACATATTATTATGGACCTCATAAATAAAGACATAGGTGACTTCCAAACCCCGGATCCTAGCCAATTTGGCTTCATGAAGGGCAGATCCTGCCTGTTAAATCTGATGAATTTCTTTGAAAGTGTGACCAAGGCCACTGATGAAGGAAAATCTGTGCAGAGAGTATACCTCAACTTGGCCAAGGCTTTCAGCACAATCCCACATTCAGGCATTACCGATAAACTTAGCAAACTGAATGTAAGCCCCTTCATTGTAAGATGGGTTGCCAACTGGCTCACAAACTCGACTCACATTATCAAAGTGGGTGACTCCACATCAACCAGCAGACTTGTTACCAGTGGGGTGCCACGGGGATCAATCCTGGGCCCCCTACTGTTTGGTATATACTTCTCAGAAGTTCAGGCCAAAACTAAAGGGTTGTGGCTGACTAAGTTTAGAGATGACTGCAAACTAGGTCCAATCACTGAATCCCCAAATGATGTCAGTATACTCCAGGAGGGTCTCACACAGAACAACAACCAGTGTATTAGTCACAGTCTTAAACTGAATGCAAAGAAATGCATCATCATTCCCTTTGGCACAAACAATGTTCCTTTACACTAGCAAATCAATAACAATAACCTAAGTACCCAGGAAGCGGTGAGGGATCTGGGATCACAGGTTGACCACAACCTTAACTTCAACCACCACATGTCTACTGTTGTAAGGATAGCTTTCCACATAGCTCACTTGATTAGTAAAGGCATCGCCCCGAGAGCAAAAGAAGTTATAACCCCCCTACACTTGGCACTTATCTGGCCCATAATTGAGTATAATGCCCCATTTGGTATGTATTATAATGAATAATAATTAGTTCCTTTGAGCTAATCAAACTGTTCCCTGTATCCAAACTAGTTTAATCATCATGGATTGCATGGTGTAATTCTGGGGGTATGGTATGTTAGCTGCCATAATTTAACTGATGTATTTTAAGTAGGTTAAAAATTGTTTCTTTTGGGTGGAGTTTGGCATAATGGTTAAGGTGTTTACCTTACAGACACAACATGCAGGGCTTGATTTTCACATGGGGTAATTGGCTAAATGGCCTACGATACCTCTCAACTGTCCAGGTTTTCCCAGAATGTCCAGATGTTTGACTGATATTTTTGATCTGTTCCTCAGAAAACTTGTGGTTTTCTGGGAAGTCACTGAGATAATCGGAGGACTGAAGTCACTAAATAATGGTATACATTTGAGTTTCAGAATTAAATCATTCAGAAAATGTATATTAACACAAACCCTCTTAAGCTAGTAACTTTCTAAGTTTATAAGAGCAATATTTAAAATATGTCCCTATTTTTGGACCTTTGTCCCCCCATTTTGTCAGGCTTTGTCCACATTTTTTACACTAAGAGGTTGCTATGAAAGCAGTAAGCCTAGTACAAAACTAAAAAAAATAAACATTCATAAATTCATCCTGGTATTGTTTGTTTAAATATTGGCAGCCACAGTAACACAATTGTATTAAAAACAGGCCACAAATATGGTGCAAAAATCTGGACATTCTGTGAACATCTGTACAGTTGGGAGATAAGTCGACCCTACTCTGGAATAAAAAAAAAAAAAATACTTTCCTGGGTGCTGCAGTCAGTCAAGTCCCTTGCTTCACTTAAACAGAGCTGATTGAGTGCAGCTTACTGACAAATGAAAAAAAGACAGAAAAATGTTTGCGATCTCGCGATGATGTCACACAGCCATGTGGATGTCGACCATGAACTGCTGAGGAATGAGCAAAGGAAATGGTGAAATCCACGGCTGCTGCATGGGGGCCCTTGTTCATGGGTTCATTTCTTCTTTTCACTTCTGCCCATACTTCTTCATACTTTGCTCTTATTGTATCTTTTAATGTTCCTTTTCCCTATTTAAAGTAATCTCAAAATTTATTGCAAACTTAAAGATGTCAAAAAATATCAGTTTTTTTTAAATTAGTCCACAGGTTTCTTCATTACATATAATTCCCCATTTATCTGAGTTCATTCTAAGGCCCCATATTATACTACAAATAATTTTTTGCAACATTTTTTTAATTTCTTTTGGGAATGCAACCAAAGTATCCACATTTACACAAATTAATTGCATTAATTAAGTCCACTTTTTTAAACATAGAGAATTTTCACATTTTATTTTTCTCATACATTTTATCTAACAATTCCTGTCATTACTTTTAGAATTAATCAGACTCACCAAATAATCTTTAATACATATATTTCCTTTTTTATTAATTTGGGGAAAGTGTTAAAAAAGTTGTTTTTACACTTCAAAACCTTTGCTTTTAGTATTTAATACTAAACCTACATAGCTTATCTATTATTTTATTTTTTGAGCTACTTCCATTAGCCATCCTATAGTTTTGGCTACTATGACCACATTAACAGAGTACATCATCACCAGAGGCACCATTATGTATCCTTTATATTCATCAGTCTCTAGGCCCTTCATAAACCTAATGCAAGTATCACAGTATTCAAAGGACATCCATGCCTCACTCCCTTCTCAATTCTTCTTTTATCTTTCACCCATCGATTCACTAAAGCTCTCACTTTATTATTCTCATAAGCTGTTTTATTATTTTCCTAGTGTGTCTCTCAAAACCATATGGTTCAAAAAGATCCCATAAGTGACTTTTTCCAATAGTGTCTTATGCCTTTTCTACATCATATCCTTTCATTTTCCCCTCTCCTTCCTTAATACTATAAATGACTTCCATAATTATCATCAGCATTTCTCTATTCTGCTTATTTTATTACCACAAAATTAGCTTTCCAAATTTTAACTAGTATTTTTCTAACCTAACCTTTAACTTAATCTGTATTATTTTCATAGTTTATAACTGGATTTCGTTAAGATGATTCTCCTCCAAGTCTTCCTTGTTCTCTTTCTTTCAGATCAATTTTATTACTCTTTCACAAATACTGTCCTCAGTAAAACATTTTTTTCTTCCATTCATTCAAAACTAACTAATATCCTTCTTGACAATAACACAATTTTATTAAAAACAGGCCACAAATATGGTGCAAAAATCTGGACATTCTGTGAACATCTGTACAGTTGGGAGATAAGTCTACCCTACTCTGGAATTAAAAAAAAATAATTACTTTCCTGGGTGCTGCAGCCAATCAAATCCCATGCTTCACTTAAATGGACCTGATTGAGTGCAGCTTACCGACAAATGAAAAAAAAGACAGAAAAATGTGTGCAATCTCGCGATGACATCACATAGCCATGCGGATGTCGACCATAAGCTGCTGAGGGATGAGCAGAGAAAATGGTGAAACCTGCGGCTGCTGCATGGGGGCCCTTGTTCATGGGGGAAATAATCTGGGGCTCCCTGTGGCCGCGGGTTTCGGGGTGCCTAACGCCGGCTATGTTGAAGTGGCATCCATGCTCACAACTATGAGATATTTATCCAACCTTGTTCTGCTTGTCATAAGCCTGCTGTCCCTCTCCTAACCATTATTTACCCCTATATCAGTCACTTCATGCTGCAAATCATGGTAGGTTAATAATGGGAACATACCAAAAACATGTCCATGAATGTTCCATTACACCAAACATTTTTATGTATCTGTTAATCTCTCCAAGCATGAACCCCTTCACTCCCATCCCGCTTTACATGTGTATATCTATTAGGCTGATGGATGTAAAGGTCATCTCATGGTTTCTACATTCTGTCATGACTGTGCTAATGGATAATATCAACCTGCTATCTTGATTCAGTAGGTTATCAGTGCTACTGTACTGTGCAACATTTCAATATCTACTTTAAGATTCTTTTTGTGTCATGTTCAGGTGATAATCAGATGTATAAACATACACTTGCATCTTGTCAAAGCTTATAACCCAGCAGTAGGACATACTCTTAAGAACTGTTTTCAGAGGTCCATTTCCTCCATATATGTTGCCTATCCATCTGTCTACCGGTTCTCCTACAAAAGTATGATACATCTGCTTATCAAGTAAACTGTAAGGTGGATCACAATTGATATAACTTTCAAAAACTCAGTTCCCAGATATCACCATTATATTTCAGATGTCTCACAAACAGCTATATATGGATGTATTAATTATTGTCACTCTATATCACTTCTGTCCTTATCTTGTGCAATTCATGCAACACAGCAGAACATATTCTGATTGAGAAGACACATCATACCAATGCATCATTAGGATATTCATGAATGTGCCAAGACAGTACCTCTTGTGTCCTCTACAGCCCTGTGTCTGTCATCACCTCCTTTATCTCATCAGAATATATTGTAGCATCTTTAGTAGGATGCTGGATGAAATGTTCAACTAATATGATGTGAAAACTGTCCTTACTGTGAAGAAGCATACTGCACACACTTTTCAGGACATCCAGGCCTACACAGATAGCATATATGTTGAGTCATACTAATCATTTCAAAAGATGTACCACCCCTTGCTGTTTGTAGAAAGCTGCACACACAATTAAGCTATGATTTTCAGTGAGGCCTGAAAAACTAATAGTTGTTCAAGTGTATTGAGGTAGGTATTAGTGATACAATTTGGGGAAGGCAATAATTTAGTTTAGTCATTGACAGTCACATTTAGGTTTATAGGTTTATAGGTTTATACTAGGCTATCTGCCCTAAGGTATTTATAAGCCTAGCCCAGAGTTTTGTGGCTTACGCCACCCCTTATGTTAAAAAATACTGTGCCAGTTAGTCTGTTGTGCCTCTGTCCAGCAGTGACACAGAGATGATTCCCGGGGTAAACCTATGATCTCCCATCCACCGGTCAAGATTTCTCTTGAACAGAGCCAGCGAGGTGCTCTGCCTCACATGGACCGGGATTTTATTCCACAACATAGGGAGTCTCTGGGTGACAAATCTATCCCTCCAGCATGTCCTATTTATATCCGTGCTAAGGTTTAAGTCACTTGCTCTAGTGGATCTGGTAGATTTGGATTTTTTGAGGTGGAGCATGTCTATTAATTCCGGGTTGGACATGGCCTTGTATGTCAGGCACAGGTCACCTCTGAGCAGACGGTATGTGACTGAATAGAGCTGGAGTTTCTTCAGTCTGGCAGCATATGACAGATTTTGGAGTCCCTTTATCCTTTTAGTGAGGAACTTTTGGGGTCTCTCCAATTGCTGCAGGTGTCGGGTGAGGTACATCCCGAATGGGGCATTGTACTCGATCATTGGTCTGATAAGTGAAGAGTACAGGGGAACAATGACCTCACTTGATCTGGATGTGAATCCCTTCATGATCAGGTGGGCAATGTAGAAGGTTTTTCTAACCACTTTAGCAATGTGAGTGTCAAAGAAAGGCCACTGTCAACCTGGGTCCCCAGGTCCCTGATAACCTCTTCTGTGCTTAGTGGATTGCCACCTATATGGTAGCTTGGGGTTACCTTGTTTTTCCCGAAGGGTATGACTATACATTTTTTGGCATTTAACTTCAGGCCATGGCTCTGGCACCAGCTATCAGTTTCCGTGAGACCCTTCTGAAGGATATCTGTGTCCGATGTACTTTCCACTATGGTTCCCAGTTTGCAGTCATCTGCAAACTTTGTCAGCCATAGTCCTCTTATGTTTGCCTGTACTTCTGAGAAGTAGATGCCGAACAACAGGGGGCCAAGGACTGAGCCCTGTGGTACACCACTTGTGACCGGCTTAGAGTCTGACATGGCGCCAGCTACTCTAACCCTGTGGGTTCTGTCCTTTAGCCAGTTTGCAACCCATCTTGTGACATATGGGTTTACATTTAAGCTGGTAAGTTTCTCTATAATACCCGAGTGGGGTATTGTGTCGAAAGCTTTTGCAAGGTCAAGGTAGGCTGTATGGACTGCCTTTCCCTCATCAATGGCCTTGGTGACTGTTTCGAAGAAGTCGACCAAGTTCAAAAGGCATGATCTGCCCTTGACAAAGCCAAACTGGGTCGGGTCCAATGTCTGCAAGTCTCCTATGTCTTTGTTTATGAGTTCCATTATGATCCTCTCCATAGCTTTGCAGACCAGGCTTGTTAAGCTTATGGTGCGGTAATTACCAGGGTCTGTAGAGGCACCGCCTTTGTGGAGTGGGACCACAGTTGCCGTACGCCACTCCTTGGGCACGTATCCTGTGGTAAGGCTAAGATTAAACAGCTGCCTTATGTGCGGGTTTAGTTCCTCATTGAGTTCGTGTAGCACACAGCTGGGGACACCATCCAGTCCCATTGATGCTGTGTTTTTAGCTTTAGAGAGAGCAGCTTTCACCTGCGCATTGGAGATGTCTGGGAGGCTGCACTCCGCTGGGATAGTTATCTCTCCTTTTGGGGAGAGGGGTGAAGTTTGCACTGAACCTGTCTGCCAGTATGTTGGCAATGTCTGTGGGTTCAGTGATTTTTGTATCATTTTGGACTAATTCTGAGCATATCTGGGAGTTTCCACACAGGTTTCTAACATAGCTGAAGAAGGCCTTATGATTGTCTTTTGAATCTATGGCAATTTTTCTCTCAAAGTTGGCCTTGGATGATTTTATGAGTGCTCGTATTTTTTTACTAATAATGATCAAAGGTATCTTCTCTTTTATGGATTTTGCTCTATCATGTAACAGCTTTCTCCTCTTATTGTAAAGTTTGTTTATGGATGGGGTCCACCAGACTGGACGTTTGCCCTTGGTGGAAAGAGTCTTGGTTTTATTAGGGATTGCCTGATCCATGCAGTCCTGGAGGTGTTCGTAGAAGGCATTTGTAAGGGCTTCCGCAGCTTGGGTTGTGGTTTCCACTGGCTCATGGGGCCTTGAAGGATACCACACCAGTCTTGAGTAGTGTGAAGTTTGCTTTAGAGAAGTTCTTCACTGTGGTCTTTTTGTTTGGGGTGGGGCGGATGTGGATATCCAGTGAAATTAGTTTATGATCTGATCTCACCAATGAGGGACATACTTCCGGTGTGGAGCATTTTGTCCCCATGTTTGTGATGATGAGATCTAGTATATTTTCTCCTCTTGTGGGAACAGTGACTAGTTGTTCCATGGCATTTGAATTTATGAACTCCAGGAACCTTTGGGCTAGAAAGTTTGGGCTTGAGTAATGTTCCCAGTCTATATTCGGGTAGTTGAAGTCACCCAATATAATGGTGTTTGGAGATACATTTATACCATCCAGTGTCTTCAGGAAGCCTGTGTGGGGTTCCTGAGTTTGAGAGGGTGGCCTGTAGCATGCTACAAATTGTAGAGCAGTTTTGCCTATGGTTAATTGCACCCGGATGGTTTCTGATGCTTCGTGCGTTGCTACCAACCTGGAGGTGTGGGTATCCTTGATGAATATGGATACACCCCCTCCTTTTGTGGTGTGATCCACGTTTTGGGGCCGGAACGCATGATATGAGGTAAAACCTGATAGTGCCGGGGTGCTCTCAGGAGCCTTGAACCAGGTTTCAGTCACAGCACAGACATCGATGTTCTCCATACTGAGAAGGGCCTCAAGTGCGTGCATTTTGAGATTTAGACTTCTGGCATTGAGCAGCATTACCCTTAGTTTCTTCCCATTTTTGTTTTCTAGGGTGGTAGGTTTAGAATTCGAGCCTTGCCTAAAAAAGGCACTATGGGGGTGGCAAGAGCCTTAGCCAATATCCGGAATCCCAGGGGTGACAGGTGCAAGCCGTCCCTTGCGAAGCAGCGTGGCTTGTCAAGCATGTCATCCCAGGCAGACAGACACTGGATCCCCTTTGAATGACACCAGAAATTAAGCCAATTGTTAAAGCTGATCATCTTGTCTCTATGTTGTGGCATCATTCCTGGTGAAGGAAGGATGCTGCTCAGGGTCAGGGTCATACCTGCCTGGGCTACATAATCAGAGAGCTCCTCTATGTCTCTTTTCATGTAGTCCAGGGAGGTACGTCTCAGGTCGTTCACACCAGCATGGACAATGACTGTGTCATATTTGCACTTGCTGTGGAGTGACCCGAGTGCTTGTGTTATGTGGCGGATTCTAGCGCCCGATAGGCAGCTTACTGTGACCCTCTCCTTGTTCAGCCTGGTGAGTGGTACATCAGTGTGTCTGACTATGGAGTCACATATGACAAGTATGTTTGGTGTTGTATTTGGCCTTAAGGGCTGTGACTGCTTTGCACACTGATTTTGTGGTTTATGTGTTGCCTGTGGTGTGTCATGAGGTGGCGGTTGCTTGGGTGTCTGCTTTGGAGGCCTCTGCTGTTTAGGTAAATTTTTGCTCAGAGCCTCCGAGTATGTCTTTGTGTGTTTATGTGTTTGATTCATTGTTGTGATAGCTTTATGTGAGACTGGTTTTGTGGTGTGTGTAGTTGCCTTCTCCTCCTGTCTGGTCTTGCCAGTCCTGAGTTGAGAGAGCTCAGCCTCCAGTTTGGCTAAATAGCTGCATCTCTCGCAAGTATTTGTGTTATGTGGGAGGAGGAGAGGGTTGTCTGTGTACATGAGGCAATTGTAACATTGCCTCAATATTCCCAGATTCACCAACTGGACAGGAGAGGACGCCAGCATCTGGCCCTTCGACATGCTAGAGAAATTAAGAAGTTAGGGGTGTAACTGAATAAGAGAGGACTTAGTAAGGAAGTGGGTACTCCTGGGGGGGGGGGTTTCACTAGTGAGGGACTTTGTATAATACAGAAGTGCTAAGCCTGAAAAGAAGATGCTTTTAAGACAAGTGCTGAGCTTTTTTTTTTTTTTTTTTGGAGAAAAAAAAAAAAGCTTTTTAGTTAAGGCAGCCCACATCACGTTTACTTAGATAATGACATCCTGACACCACTCATAAAAAAAGAGAATCATGTGGATTTAAATCTAGACTCACATGTGTTTTAACTAGCACCTCACTGCTCTTCCACCCTGTGCCACAGAGGAAAGCTAGATGGAAGGCGTCTTTTCCACAACACTCACAACTGTCCAGAGTGCTGATGGCCATGCATCACCACTGAGCTTGTTTGCGTGAAGGAAGGCATACTCCATTAAATTTTTCACTGTTTTCCTTAAGCTGAGAACTGCATTTACTCTACACTTAACGTGACACAAACTGGGAAGGCAAGGCCAACTGATATTTGTGGAATAAAACTTTGGCCATTATATTACAAAGACAGACTACAGCATTCACATCATACTAGCTGCCAGAAATTTCTCCCATAACATATCTTGCAAGCCTGACAAAATATTAACAACAAATATATGTATTTTGCAGTTAACCACAAGCAGATCAGTTGCTGTTTGCATGTGTTGTTATTTGTATGACCGATACCTATGTCAGAACCACAAGCAGATCAATTGCTGTTTGCATGTGTTGTTGTTTGTATGACTGATACCTATGTCAGGGATGCTTTAGTCAAGCGTATCACATTAGGCATAGTGAGCTTCCACACATCTGGTAGCCATAGAGAACTATTCTTTGGGATGCATGCTCATTAGGATTTGACAATGCAGACTTTCCTAAAAAGGGGTTCTACTAGATACTGGTGGCATACATCTTTGTGTGTTGCACCTAGTAAATGCACAGCACAGTGACAACATCATAGGCATGGGTTTGATTCTTGCATGTAGGGATTGTGGCTTATGTGTCATGCAAACCTCTCAATTGGCCAGGATTATTCCTGATTTCAACTCCAGGTTTAACACTGTCCCTCTTAACTCCTCATTTTTGGGGAAGGAGTGGTGAGTTCCCCTTATAGAATACTGATAATCAACACAGTTGTGCACCTCTTTTACTGCCGAACAGGTATAATAAGTTACAATCTCATATTCTGTCAATGCTGCAGATTAATGGTCATAATATTTTAAACGTGTCCATGATTGTGCCTGTTTCTGTATATATTTGTTCAGGAGTCTGTTCCTATATGTCCCTGACTGGTTGACAGCTATGGTGACACATCAGTCATATTCAAGCAAGTCATTTTAGAGACCTTCAGAGTGTACACATACCCTGTCTTATACATACCCTACTTACTAAATGACCACTCAAGTGAGTGTGTCAATGATGTTTATATCACAACCATTCACCTCCATTGACATGTAACCTTGTGTGACCATCACATATATACTATTATGAGTATTGACATAATATACTCGCACAGGAATTGCAAACAGCAGTATGTACTGTGCTATCAACATACGTCCTTACTGTTATGCTCCTCACTTGTCTTGGATGTGTACACACATTGACATATCCTGTCTTGAGGACATTGCTGTATTTACCATTTCCTCTTTAGTCATTCCTATCATTCATGTCTGTGCTCATTTTCATCAGCCCACTTTTGCTGCCCAGTGTACGTTTCTTTGTATTTGAACTTGCTGTTTACGCCCTCCATTATTTCATTCTGCAAATAATTGTTGTAGTGTATATTGCACACAGTACACTTTTCGTTACTGTGCTATTACTGCTTACTGCAGTATTTTCACCACTGGGAGTGAATGTTGCTGTCCGCGTAATCTCGTGGAGCAGGTTTACTCGTAGGCAAACTTGAATGTTTCTTGTTTCTGAGCTTGTGCTGCTCTGAATGATTTCCTAGCAGCAGTACTGTTGCTGGCCATGAAACCTTGCTTGTATTCATATGAATGCAATGAGCAGCTCAACGCACTAACATGTAAACTCCATGTAGACTTCGTGCAAAGCCTATATGGAGGTTATTGAATTCTCAGGCTTTTTTATTTTCACTTAAGGCATTAACAAAGGCTTTTTGTAGATTTGACAGGTTAAATATACTAAGTTAATAATAACATCATTATTACTGTGAAGGTGGCCTAAATATATGCTACAAATATTAGCGGTTGAAATGATTTTGCTGTATTTAAGAGTAATGTTGATCAAAAGATGCCAGAGATGAAGAAATGCAATTCTTATACAGTGGAATAAATAGACTTGCCCTGCTGCTTTTTTCCACATATTAGCTGATCATAATATGTATAAAATGCATATGGCTAAAAACAGCAAAAAAAGGAACAGCAGAGAAAACAATGCACTGTTAGCTTCTGGGTGATCGCAGCAACGGTTGCTGCAGCAGAACGCCAGTGTCATGGCTAGGTCATGCTTTGCAATGAATGGATCTCATAACAGATTATTTACTGCCATTTTGTCACTGATAGTTTGGCATTCCATAAATATGCTGCAGTACAAATGTTTCAGTTTTCCTGTTACATAGCTCAGCCTGAAATGGCTCTGGACTGAGTGATCCCTTAAAAGGTAAATTGAAATTTTAAAGCTAAGGAATGTTCTGTTCATTTGTTCTCAGATATACATTATGTACTGGGCCAAATCAGTGGAGAGTAGGGTTGTGCGAAGAGGGTAGAAGTCTCTTTCTCTGTGTGCCCAGTATCTTGTACACAAAGGATGATTAACTAGAGAACACCGGGTGAAATTATAAAATGAAGAATTGTTTACAAAATGCAAATCGTTTATGAAAAACAATGAAACTATTAGAAAGTGTACTGTTGTATATTTCCATAGGATACTGCAGAAAAATATTCAGGACTAAAATTACTTAACAATAATATTTTCATGAATGGTTCAGATATAAAAATAATAACTTTTTCTGGCTATCTGCACAGTGCATGTATCCTTTATGCCTGCAAAAGATGCATTTTTTGTAACTGGAGTGTACATTTTAAGCAGAAATTTGTTGGAAATACAAAACAATACAACGTTTACTCTTTGCTGACAGTACCATTGCCCCTAAACCACTTACTGCAAACATTTTCATTTTGTTAAGTGCTTCTTCTGGAACTAATCTTGACATTATAAAAGGCAGGGGTTGAGATGTACACCGACACCACTTGATATGGAAATCTTTCAAGTGCTGGGCACTCGTCTGTGAAGTGGTCATTTCCTGGTCATTTCCCCATGATTTTACATTCTGGTAGTTAGATATTGTCAAGTACTTCTCTTGTTATCCCATTCACTGGTTTTGGTGATTGATGTTGAATCTGGTGGTGTAACATTTTTAGTATAATGTATTGTCATGAGGCCTAGCAGCACATTAAATTAATTTCTTTTATAAATAATTTCTCAGATCATACAACTTGTTTAATGTGCTCCAAAATGCAGAAAAGTCTGCTTTTTATTTTCACAACAAGCATATATAGCTTATTAGTAACATCTGATGTTACTGAAATCTATGAAATGTCTATTAATAATTCTTATAACAAGGTTACAAGCTGGACTAGTCCATCAAGACATTTAAAACTGGACACTTTAGGTGGATACTTCTGTTATATACCACTACACTCTCCTCTGTCCTACAGAGCTATACACTTTTCAGCATGTTTGTAAGTAACAAGATGCCTTGAACATGACAGTTAAAAAATAATGGGATCATATACCCGAGTCATATTTTAAATGAAAGATAAACCCTTCCATCCATCCATTTTATTAAATGCATAGATACACAATAAGATACGAAACTCACCTGCCATACCCTTAATCATCTCTGAATTATACTTCCTTACATCCTATTCTGCAGACATTCATACCTGCATCATTGCACAGTTTATGCAAGGATATTTAAGGTGCAACTGTATACAGCTATATATATATATATATATATATATGTATATATATATATATATATATATATATATATATATATATATACATATATATATATATATATATATATAGAGAGAGAGAGAGAGACATATATACAGACATGGAAGCACTTTACATAATCGAATTACTGAAATCTCGAATGTCATATGGTCGAGACCATATGATCGACATTTCAGTAAATCGAATATGTAAAGTTGTAAAAAATAACACTTTACTTACCTTAAAACATTACGTGCACACAGAGGCAAGGCTTCTTGTACGCTCTGTGTGTACGTAATGTTTTTATCTTTTTTGTGGTGTTGACAGGAGGTGGGAAATCTCCCGTTTTGCGCTTCCGCATACAGTGCAATATGGGAGATTTCCCTTTTCCCCACTGTAGCACGATCTTGGAGTTGGTATATTTAAGTAGGGGGGGTGTGGGGGTGCAGGGGGGCAAAGCCCCCCTGCAAAAGCGATGTTTGACTTTTTTTTTTTTGGGTTTCATTTTAGAAGTTCAAGTTTCCAAAACTCGATCTTTTGGTCTCGACCATATGAGGTTCGAGATTTTGGGAATTCGATCTTCTAAAGTGAATCCACAGACACATATATGTGTCTAAGCTTACCACATCTCACCTCTCGGTGCATCTTACTAATTTAGTTACATTGTTTGTATTGCTGACATATTTTCACCTTCAATTTAAATTTCAGATTATACTCACTTTTATGATTTTTTTTTCTTTTATTCCTTGCTGAGACTGAAACACATCATGTGTTACCAGTGCTCTACCCCATTTACCAAATTCAAATAAAATAATATAAATAAATAAAAAAATCTAGACGCTAACATATACACACACAAACACACCTATGCACTCACACATGCTATGTTTGTGAACAATGTACTGAATATGACAGCATTTCACAACACAGTGATCACTGCTATAAGTGAACAGAAATCAGATTAAGCAAGGCTACTTATGGAAGAGTAAACAGCATGGTGTCCTGTGTATTCAGAACTATTGCAATGCACCATATATGTTTCGGGCAGGGTTTGTGAATGTGTGCCCATGTGCCTGTGTCTGTGTTGTGTTTGGAGTGGGGCTCTCTGAATTAGGACTCTGAAGGGGTGAAGGATGGTTACAAGGGTGCAAGCTATAGACTCTACATGTTAACAGAACTGTGGGTGATTAGCAATAATATAACATATGGAAAGTGTGCCAAGTAAGGGTAGACTGTGTGCCAGTATCAGTAAACCTATGGGTGCTTAGAAAAAAATATCAAGACAGAAAAGCACATGGTAAGCAAAGACTGGGTACTGTGCTAGGCAGAGGTAGAAGCTACTGGAGGTGTGCTTTTATATAACTATAAGGGAAAAGAGAATGCCATGTTCTGTTAACACCACTAAATGGGATGCATGGAGAACAGGGAAAACAAAAGGAATTCAGCTTAGGGTGCACAGCATATTTGGATGTGCATACAGGTGTTGTAAAGGGGACTCAGAGTTGGGAGACATTAGTCATGTACCAAATACAGAGGCATACACAGAGAGAGACATACATACACACAAACACAGACAGACACACACATATTGTGATCCATAGCTGTGAGTGGTTGTGACTTAGTATGCATGTGTGCATGTGAGAGTGTGAGTGTGTATGTGTGGGTGTGCATGTGTGTGTGTATGTGCGTGCGCTTGTGCACAAACGCACGCACATTTGTGGGTTTGTCTGTGTATGTCTGTGTATCTCTTTTGATGTACATCTCCTAATGGATTTCTGTGTATATGTTTGTAGAAAGTTGCATAATACTGTGTGTTTATAGAGACCAAAACTTGAACACATATCGCAAGAAATTTTGAATTAGTGTTCAGCTTATTAGCCTTTTCTGCATATAAGGAACCAACTGTGTATTACAATAGGCTTGGTCTCCCTGAGTGACATCACTGCAATGCCAAATTTGGGTCTATATTACGACACCAAAATGGCTAAACATGAACTCCATTAAAGTGACACATAAAAAGCAAACTACAAGTTACGCAAACAGATGGATCACTGATTTTTTTCCTAGGGGAAAAAAAAATCTTTGGGCCGTCGCTGTGAATTTGCCCTTTTCCCCACTGTAGTGCAATATAGCAGTTAGTATATTTAGTTGGGGGGGTGGGGGGCAAAGCCCCCCATTTTGTAATGTTTGAGCTGGAATTTTGTGTCTGGTTGGCCTACCAATTATTTTCCCTAGGAAAAAAAAATTGGTGATCTAATCATTCGCGTAACTTGTAGTTTGCTCTTTATTTGTCCCTGAAATGACATTCAGTGTTTAGCCTTTTCGGCATCATACTATAGACCCCCAAATTTTATAGCCAAATTGACCTCTTATATGGATGTTCAAGACTCATTTCCATGCCAGTTTAGCTGCTGAGCACACGTGCTCCAGTAATAATGGAACTAGTGATTTCGCCTCCAAAGGCCCGTGTAGCCTCCTAATTATTCTTTTGTAAAAAGTTGAAATTCCTAGGCAAACTATAACCTCACTATTGCCACCTCCTTTTACTCTACTTATTCTAAATATGTTTTACAATCTTCTTGCCATTTTGTGAACATCAGACTCCTTTAATTTAACTTCTTCCATAAGGGCTATGCCAATTTTTCCTACCTAGTTTCCTAAAGATTATAACTTGTTTTTCAAGGTTGATAACACTCCCAACATTCGATGAAATAATACTCAGCCACACCACTTAAGTAGCCTAATCAGCAATAACGGAGAACACTAGACTGTGCGTAACTCATTTCTATGAATACAAACGTGAGTTGTGATCAGTCTGGTGTTCTCCATTATTGCATATTCCTTCAATGTTTTCTGCGATATAAGAAATGTTATGGGTTATCAACTGTTTCAGTAGAGCAGTACACATATGGATTATGTTTAAACTGGAGTGCCTTTACATAGAACACTTTATATTGCTATTGGTAGCAAGTAAAGAGGGTGAACAACCACAACATCCACAAACTAAGGAAATGCAGTGGGGCACTTATAATATCTTTTGATTGCAGGGGGATGTAATACTCTGACCAGACTTCACACAGGGAACCAGGATCACAGTACCCACAAATCAATATTCAGCTGCCTGCCTTTCTTAAGTTTCACGTAGTAAAGTTTATTAAGCAATGAAATATTCACTGAGACTGGTGAGCATGGAGAACACTGGGCTGAAATAGTGTCTTTGTGATAATGATTTTAAATGTTATGACTGTGGCGCATATGTGTGTGCAACTACGCTTCTGCCAAAGTACTTCAACCCCCACACAAATGCACTATTTCAGTCCACAGGTTTCCATTATTAGCACCTAATCTACCTGCCTGCTCCCCATCTAACCTGTCCCCAAACAAAGCACTTATCCTTCTTGGACATAATTCCTCTTGGGACTAATGGTGGCATGCTCACCACAATGTACAGCTGTCTCATCTTGGTCCATTTGGTAGCGAAGCTCCTGCTTCTTGTCCTGAATGCTTCACAAGTCTCACTATTAAATAGTGAAAAAAATAGTAACCTACAACAATACCCCAAGACATTCTAATCACCTAATGAAATATAGCTCCTATGAGACAGGTGAACTTGACAATATCAGCTACAATGCTTGGTCTGACACTGAGAGCACACAAATTAAATTTAAATTCCTGTTTTTAACAGTTGTTGACTTACTGTATTCCCCATGCACAAATTTAAGGGAATATTAGTAGACCATAACATAAACAAAGTTGGAAATTATATGAGGCTAATACACAAAGGAGGAAAGAGTGAGAGAACAGAAATCCTTGGGAGAAAGTGAAACAGATGATCATAGAAAATCACAGGGAAATAGAAAAGAATGCATTTAGATGCTGAGACAGTCTAAAGGCAGAAGGATTGTCTAATGCAAGGGGTGGGAAAAGTACAGGAAGAAACCTTAGTGGAAATAAATAGATGAAAGGAGCACCTAATGAGAGATGGAGCAGGAAGGTGCAAAAGGTCATCCGATAAAAAAATAGAAGTGAAAGAAACCAAAATGTAAATATTACATCGAAAGAAATTTTGTTGCAGACATGGGGACAAAAATGAGAAAGAACCACGTCATGAAGTTTAACAAAAAAAATAAGAAGATAGAGGGAAGTGAATGGATCAACTGCATAAAAAGCAAGCAGAATTAAGGAGGTGATGGTGACACTTTAAGAAGAATTATCTTGGTCAGGGAAGATTGTTCTGGGATCCACAGGGAATGGAATATCAGTACGAAAAGGATTTCTACAAAAGGGAAAACAGAGGCTAGACAAGAGAGATTTTGCAGAGGGTAATTAGTCAGACAAGTCAGATATTAACAAAAGTAAAGCTAGGGTAGCAAGAAGAAATGCCGTCATTATAGTAAATATATACAGTTGTAAGGGATAGCTAAAAACTCAATTGGAAAAATGTACAGCAAGTATGAAAGATGCAGAGAGATTCTAGAATCAGTGAGGTATGCAAGGAAAGTGAGAAGGTGATAGAACCAGAAGCATATCTACCAGAATCCCTAATAAAAAAAAATGAAAGAAAATGTCTTAGCAAAGGTACTGCTAGATGGAATAGAATACAATCCTGATAATCAAATGTTGTATGAAAAGGAACAGGCAGGTATCACTAAGTGATTATAATCTCTAGATTTTCCATGGTGATACTCATCTCCATGGCAGAATGGAAAAGTAAGGGTTGTGAAATAACAGCTTGGTTTTATTTGATATAAGGACAAGGTCTGGCTCTTTGTAATTGTGCTTTGTTGGGAAAGGTTTTGAAGAAGATAATGAACAGTTAGGATTAGGACAATGGGAACATTTAAAGATTATTCTGACCATTTGGCTAATGTAAGAGACTTAGAAAATGCAAAAAAGATGAGGCAGAAATAATTAGGAAATAAAGAATGCCTAAAGGGTGATAACATTTATGTAAGAAAATTAAGAATAAGAGGTATATAATACCCCTGGGTCAACACTAATATCCAAGCTTTAATAAATGAAAGAGACCATTTCTGGCTCACATGGAAAGCATACCCCAAACCTCCAGTCATCCCAGCACCTCAAATTCAAATGTAGAACTGCCACCAATGTATAAAAATGTATATACATGAGAATACTTTACAGAGCTCAGATTGCACAATCAAAGTTAACCTGTAAACATATGGTACTGCCTAACAACAGAGTCATAGACCAAAAAGTGCTTGTGATGGAAAATATGATATTGTCACTAACCCCCTGTGATTATGTAAACAATTTTCCAAATGCAACACTTCCACCTCCCCACACCAAATGCACAAAAAGACCTGGGACACACAAATCCACACCATCACTCCAAGAATCTATATTTCATCTGAGTACCTGTAAACATCTAATGTTCATTACTGAACTCTTTAAAAAAGGCAGGTGTGCAAATTCATTTGGGATATAAACCAATCTCTATCCTCAGGCTCACAAACCCTACAAATAAACTTCATAAGTATGCCTAATAATCCTACACAACAGTATTAATGCATTTTTTTCAGTTCACTTTGACAGCAAGCATTATGCTAAATATTTGGAAATAAGCACAGAGTTCTTATATCAAAAAATTTAATGGTGAAGGTTACTGAACACAAAATCTTTCATGTTTTAATTATCACACAACAAAGCATCCCACTGCGTATTATAAAGAAATTGGCTCTCTATAACATGCACTCATATTGCTACTTAACATTAAAACTTTGAATGCATTCATTGTAAATAACTAACTCCTTTTAGAATGAGACTATTCTTTAAATCCATTTTTCTATTTAATTTGCACCATTCATAAGCAAGATCAGATACTTAAAACCAAAGTTTAGCTTAAATCTAGGCAAAGGGACTTTCAGCAAAATCACACTAGTAACCACAAACTTATACCCTCGGGAAATATAAAGTCATAAAGTCTTATCCAACTTTTAGACAAAAACTGAAGCAGTACTTGGTCAAAGAAACCAAGTATGTGTTTTACAGGCACCATGAATAAATGTTCCAAATGTTCAAACCCCCACCAAAAGTTCTACCCCCCTAGACCTGCCAGTGATACATGGGTGAAGCCACTATACTCACACACACACACACACACACACACACACACACACACACACACACACACACACACACACACACACACACACATACCAATATCTATCTCGCTCTCTCTCTTATATATATATATATATATATATATATATATATATAAATTTCACCCAACTCACAACTGAATGTAAAATTTGCTATACTAAAACTAAGCTTGCAAGGAACTGTTTACAAAAGCATTATAAATTTAGTGTAAGTGTTTTCCCAAATGCTGAATGATAAAATCGAAAAGTATCATACTGGTCAGGAAGGAACTCAGGAGAAAAAATAAAAATTAAAACCAAACTTTTATTAAATGAGCCACAAAAAAGTATTTAGTGCTTTCATCATATCAGACTTATATACAGACTTGTGTCTTTGTGGACTTAGAGAAAGCATATGACAGAGTGCCTAGAGAGGAGTTGTGGTATTGTATGAGGAAGTCAGGAGTGTCAGAAAAGTATGTAAGAGTGGTACAGGATATGTACAAGGGTAGTGTGACAGTGGTGAGGTCTGCGGTGGGAATGATGGATGCATTTAAGGTGGAGGTGGGATTACATCAAGGATCAGCTCTGAGCCCTTTCTTATTTGCAATGGTGATGGACAGGTTGACAGACGAGATCAGACAGGAGTCCCCGTGGACTATGATGTTTGCAGATGACATTGGGATCTGTAGAGAGAGTAGGGAACAGGTGGAGGAGACCCTGGAGAGGTGGAGATATGCTCCAGAGAGAAGAGGAATGAAGGTCAGCAGGACTAGGACAGAATATATGTGTGTGAATGAGAGGGAGGATAGAAGAATGGTGAGGATGCAGGGAGTAGAAGTGGCGAAGGTGGATAAATACTTGGGATCAACAGTCCAGAGTAATGGTGAGTGTGGAAGAGAGGTGAAGAAGGGAATACAGGCAGGATGCAGTGGGTGGAGAAAAGTGTCAGGAGGGATTTGTGACAGACGAGTACCAGTAAGAGTGAAAGGGAAGGTCTACAAGAGGGAAGCAAGGCCAGCTATGTTATATGGGTTGGAGACAGTGGCATTGACAAAAAGGCATGAGTCAGAGCTGGATGTGGCAAAGCTGAAGATGTTAAGATTTGCACTGGGTATGATGAGGGTGGACAAGATTAGGAATAAGTACATTAGAGGGTCAGCTCAGGTTGGAAGGTTTGGAGAAAAAGCCAGAGAGGCAAGATTACATTGGTTTGGACATGTGCTGAGGAGGGATGCAGAGTATATTGGGAAAAAGATGCTAAGGATGAAGCTGCCAGGTAACAGGAAAAGAGGAAGGTCTAAGCTAAGGTTTATGGATGTGGTGAGAGAGGACATGCAGGTGGTTGGTGTGACAGAGCAAGATGCAGAGGACAGGAAGAAATGGAAACAGATGATCCGCTGATGTGACCCCTAACTGGAACAGCTGAAAGAAAAAGAAGAAAAAGAAGAAGACGATTATTTTATATTTTTAGAGTGGGGAACTTAAACTAACTAAACTAGTTGTTCTTGTTCTCCTATTGCTCTGTGTTACAGGAGTTATGATGCCACTGTTCCATTGGTGCTGCCAGAGTCATGCCTTTAAGGAGAGTTTTGTTCTTTTATTTGCAGGAGTTATGCTGCTTGCGTGTGTGTGTGTGTGTGTGTGTGTGTGTGTGTGTGTGTGTGTGTGTGTGTGTGTGTGGGGAACTTATGATGCCACTGTTCCATTGGTGCTGTGTGTGTGTGTGTGTGTGTGTGTGTGTGTGTGTGTGTGTGTGTGTGTGTGTGTGTGTGTGTGTGTGTGTGTGTGTGTAAAATGCCCCAGTTAGGTATACCTGGTGGTTAGTGTTACTCAGGCTCAAACAAGAGCCTGAATTATCTACCCATACCACCACTTTTGATTCAGGGAGTTGGGTCCACTTCCACTGTCTAGATTTTCACAGAATATTTGGCTCATACTTTTGATCTGTTCCTCTTAAATTGTGTGTTTTTCTGGCAAATCAGTGAGAACTGAATTCACTAAATAATGATAGCTCTTTAAGTTTCAGTCTTCCTATCTTTCAGGAAACACATGGTAACACAAAACACTTTATTTTAGCACCTTTCTAAGATTATACAAGCAATATTTAAAATGTGTCCCTGGTTTTGGGCCTTTGCCCCCCTCAAATAATGTTTGGCTTTTTCCAGATTTCTTGTGCTGCGAAGTTGAGAGGTTTAGTTGATCGTCAATTGGATTTTGCAAGGAGCTGAGAGCTTCAGGGGAAGAGAAGTTTAATGCTAATTATGGGAAGCTTTTGCATTGTAAGTAGCACAACAGGTAGTATATTTGCTTTTGATGCAGAAGGCTGTGGGTTCTACTCCCAGAGTATGCAGATGGATTGCTGATACTGTGCTGTGTTGTACTTTAATGGGAATGCTGCAGACCTATGAATGTCCTTCTTTGGAGGAGTTACTTAGTAACTATGAACCCATTATCAGCTTGTCATCCATTCCCCATTGAAAAGTTACTAGCTTATCATTTTTTAATGTATCATAGGTAATTTATTCTTCAAGGGCAACAGGCACTTTATTTGTAGATGAAACAATGAAATATAAAGTTGTTTGCTAGCAGCAACCTCTTCATTAGTTACAGATCCTTTTAATGTGGAATTATTTAGATGACTTACTTCTGCAGAAAATTTGCACATTTACTGATATTGGTGGATTGTAATGACAGAAGTTTTAGTGGCCTTTTATGGTTGAAATTTTCTGAAATGGGTAGTTTTGTCATTATTGGTTCATACATTTTGTTTCATTGTTCACTAGAAGACTGTTCCAAACTACAAATTTAAAACACATTCTAACAAGTGGTGCTGTATTATACAAGGAATATAATTTAATACAATCAGGTTAATACAATCAGGAAGGTGAATCAAAGAACGTATACATGTATGCTTGCTCACAGGATGCAGGAGATCAAAATAGGAGAAGAGACCAGTCACCAATGGTGTCCCCCAGGGTTCAGTGCTGAGACATTTTCTGTTTGGCATATACATCTCAAAAGTAAAAGGAAATACCAAAGGGCTTTGGCCGACTAAGTTTGAGATGACTGTAAGCTAGGAGCAGTTATTGAATTCCCAAATGACTTAACCATCATGCAGGAAGGTTTGCCCCAAACAATAAATGGTGTCAGAATCATGAATTGAAACTAAACTCCAAGAGATACATTATCATATTCTCTGGGAAGTTATCTACTCCAGGGAACTGCCAAATTGACAATGCCTCCTGAGAAGTGACCCAGTTGTTTGGCATTTGGGAACTTGTGTGTACAGTGACCTAACTTTTGACCAACATGTGCCCAGAGTCATAAGTAAGTCTTTCTATATTGCACAGCTTATAAACAAATTGATTGTGACTAGATCTAGAAATGTTATTGTCCCCCTTCACAAAGCCCTCATTAGGGCAATACTTTTGCATAATGCCCACTTGGGCATGTATCTGTCCAGACCCATGCAACAACTGGAATACCCACAGAGATAACTTACTTAAAGGATACAATTCCTAAACATTAGGTCTTGCATGGACCACCTCAAAGGTTTATCACTATACTCAGTATCTTACCGAGTGCTAAGAGGTGACTTGTTGGGCATACAAGGCATCCTCTGACCTAATACAGATGGACCTACTGAACATCCGCAAGTCAAATGGCATCAGAAATACTCAGTCCAAGTATCAATACTGAATGTTGTGGAGAGATGGAAATATATCCAGAACAGACTATCCTTTCAAGTAAAACAAAGCTCATCCCTGTCCATATTCAAATGTAACTTGGATCTAAGGATGAGTAATAGAAAATGTACTCCAGGATTACCCCTTGTGCCATTAATGGATAGAGGCAGTTCCTAAATTCTGCATCCCTTACATGGGTCCCCTGAAATTATCTACAGTGTGATCACATGTATTCTCACTAGGGCTAATATACAATTATCAGCCAATGGATAGGTAAGACCAATCAGGAAATGTTAATTCAAGCACCAAAATGGAAATTGGCTAAGCCTAAAATGTCCTCTAAGTGAACCTATATTGTGGTAGTAAATAGTTTTAAAAAATTGCTCTTTTTAGATCACTAAGTTCCCCTGTCCCCCCCCCCCCCCCAGTCTTCAACAGCTTCCGTCGCCTCTGCTTTGTTCAATGATTAGTACAATAAGGGAACCTTTTTTCTGTTCTATTTACAAAATGCATAGATTATATTAAAGGTACTGCAGGCTTAACCCATTATCTAGTGGCCAAACAAACATTTATATATCAACATTATGTTATGTGTCAGAATAGCTCTGCTGCCTACATTGGTGAATGTTCTAAGTATGCATAAGTTCTAACAGAAGCCTGGCTGTAATAGCGAGCATAGGAACATGGGAACAGTACTAGGCAACCAAGCACAGGGACCATAAGATGCCTTGCCATATACAACTTTGCTTAAAACCACTTAAAAGGTCTTGCCACCCTTTAGAATACTTAATAGTACTCATTTCCCTGCAGATATCAAGTACAAAAAGGTGTAAAGTGCTCTCTATGAATACTTTGAAGGGGAAGGTAGCCATCATTTCATTTTTTTTTTTTTGGATATTGATTTAATGCATAATAGCAATAAAAGTAACAGTTTGGACAGCAGGCCGATACTCTGAGTGTCTGCATGGGAGAGTCTATTGGACGGTTATGTACATTATAGTTTTAGTGAAGGCTTACCTTTAAAACCAAAGTTAAAAAACTAAAACGCTCAAACAGGTTTCCCCTCTCCCCAAAAAGTCATCTGATTGCACTGCTGTTAACTAAATATGGTAGGCGTTTCATGTGAGTACCTTTTATTCAAGAAAATTTAAACTGCATTTGATTTTACACTTATTTAATGGTCTTGCAAAGTATTAAATGACAAACAGACCTGAAGTCTTTTTTAATAGGGTATGTATCACACAGATATTCAGTTATGTCACATTGTAGGTGTCCCATCAGACACCCAACAATCACTAACCACCCCAAGCTGTGGCATATTTGAGGGAGCCTACCAAGGATAACTAAACATCTAAAGAGACATGTAACTTCTTTCACTTAATAGTATTTTGTGCATTTATTCCACTTTTGTTTTTTTCCACAAAAATAAAATTTCTTCTATAAGCCTGACACTTGGTATGATTTTTAGCCTTCCTCCACTTTTCTAACATTAACTTGAATTAAACAGTAAATATGCTCAGTAAGAAAACTGTGTAGTAAAGAATGACAAAGAAGGACAGAAAAGAAATACAAAATGTGAAACACAGTCCCAGTTAAATTGGAAGGAACTTTCTTTAACGTACAAGAACTAATTGATGTACATTGTCTACTCCCATGTATGTCAGATAGAAAATTTTCCTTTCAAGAGCATTTGTGTTGTTTTATTTACTGTGTGGAAGGTACAGGTTACCATTTTACACTAATGAATCATACAGTCTGCACACTAACTATATTTGTTGTAAGTAAGAAACTTTTTAGGAAATGAAAATAGCTTTCAGACCACATTTACAGCCTTCAGATGTAACATTACCCTTGTGTCTTTTTTTGTTTGTGGATAAGCAAAATTAAAACAGTTCAGTTCACATTCAGAGCTGGTTGCCCCTGTTTTTGGAACACAGATTGATTTCTTTTTAGATTGAGTTCACTGGATGATGCAGCTGTCTAATGCTACAGTTTTCTGAAATTTGCCCCCCTTTAGATTGAGTTCACTGGATGATGCAGCTGTCTAATGCTACAGTTTTCTGAAATTTGCCCCCCCATTGTGATCATAACATTTCCTTTTCTTTTCCAACATTTCTTGCACTGTAGTGGCACACTTCTTCTCTAAACACCAGTGTGGATTAGTCCTGCAGTGACTTGATCTGTGCCATCTTCATTCCTTCAGAAGAATTGTTCAAAACTTTTTTTAGATAATGCAACCAGTTCTTAAGTCTGAACACACTGCAGTTTCTCATCTAGGTGCTTTCCTGCATTTTTCTTTTTTTCCCATAGTTTCAGTTGTGTTGTGATTGTAGGTAGGTGGTAAGTACTGCTGTCTTCATTCCCTCACACGAAGATTGTAAAAATATTTTACATTAACAATGCAAACCGTACGGTAGACTGCATTCATAATGTTTCATTTCAGTCTATTTACTATTTTTTCTATAAACTGTAGCTGCAGTTTTGTGGTGAGAACACTGAAGTATATGCAGCTCCCTTGTCAAGGATTGATTCTTATTAAAAAAAAAAAACAGTTTTAAATCTCTTCAGGCACTGCAGCACTCTTTCACTCACTGTTCTACAGTGGACCCCCCAGTCATGTACAATGGTTGACCTCAGTCAAATCTTCTTCTTCTTTTGCCTTTTCCCGGTTAGGGGTCGCCACAGCAGATCAACTGTCCACTTTATGATTGGCAGTGGTGTTTTACGGTGTTGAGTTGCCAACCTGGCGCCCAACCTTCCACAGAAGGCACACACACACGCACATGCCTAGGGCCAGTTTAGAGTGTCCAATCCACCTACAGCAAGTCTTTGGGATGTGGGAGGAAACCAGAGTACCCGGAGGAAACCCACGTGACCACAGGGAGGACATGCAGACTCCGCACAGAAGGCCCCCCCATCCGAAGATCGAACCAGAGAACCTGTTGCTGTGAAATAAAAATAAAAAATAGAATTTCCCTCACTCTCTTTTGTCCTGGGCCCATTGTTTCACACACACCATGTAAGATGCAGTCCACCCCCTGTAATGCTATATATATGTTGCTCACTTTTTCCTTTGTCTGTAGGTTTGACTTTATTACTTGATCATGTATACATACGCCAACAGCCTGGCAGCCACAGATGCTGTGCCCATCAAGTACCAAACTATATACCATCCCCAGCTTTAATATTAAAGATGTTTTTTAACAGCATCAGTTCGACCTGCATCCTGGACATGCCACTTCAGTTCCTACATTTCCTAGACCAGCTGCAGAATGCTACCACTAAGATATACAGCTCTGAAGCACATCACCAACTTTGTAATAAAAATAAAAATATTTCAGCAGTCAAAATGGTGCTCTCCAGTTTTCTTTCTGTACTTCATTTTGAGCTAATGTCCACACTGAAAGTACCAGGCATCACTGAGCATTCTCCATTTATTTTTTTGCACAGGTCTGACTTTAGAACCAATATTCTCCTCCATGAAAGACCTGCCTGAGCCACCCACGTCTTGTCTTTTTCAGAAGCTGTTTTTGCATAACTCTGTTATTCAACTCCAAGCATAGATAAAGAAAGAAAGAAGCATTTAGAAGGGGTTGTCCTGTCTGTAATTACGATAAGTGACATGAAAACTGAACCAGTACTTTTAATTTTCTTACAACTGAACACATACTCAACTGGTCCTCAAAATCTCTACTCCAGGAAACTATAATCATGGGGGATTTCAAAATAGACTGGTTTACTTGTAACTCACAAAACTCCTCCCTGGTTAGATCTGACCACAAACTAATCACCTTGGAAATCCACATCCCCACCCCACCCCACCCGGCAAAGGTAACCACCATGAAAAACTTCTCCAAAGCTAACTTTTGGCTCCTAAAAACAGAGGTGGCTAGCTTCACAGTACTCATGCAAATGGAGAATAGTTGCATGACTGCCAAATCATACACCAATGCACTGTGCAAACAAGTACACAAATGCATGGATCTCACAATAGAACCAAGACGCTCTTCTGCAAAAAAAGGAAGCCAATCTGGTGGTCCCCTGCCATAAACAAACTCTACAACAGAAGGAGGAAACTGATGCAGTATAAGTTGAAGTCCCAAGACTGGAAAAACTCCCTTATCAGCCTCAACAAAAAGTTAAGATCCCGCATCAAATCCTCTAAACCTAGCTATGAAAACGGGATTGCAGCAGATAGTAAATACAATCACGAGGCCTTCTATAGTTAAGTAAAGAATCTCCACGGCAATACCTAGATTTGCTCTGAGCTACTCCACAATGGTACCTCCTATACCAAGCCAACAGATATTGCCAATATACTGGCCGACAGATTCAGTGCCAACTTTACCCCTCCACCCCCCCAAAGGACCAGTCATAATACCAGTAAATTCCCAGGCACCCGGTATTACTGCTGCACAAGTTAAAACAGCACTGTCCAAGGCCAAGAATACAGCTTCTATGGGACCTGACAATATCCCTGGCTGTGTTCTACATGAACTACAGAGTGAACTGGCACCTCACCTGTGTGCCCTGTTCAATCACAGCCTCACCTCAGGCTTTGTTCCTCCCAAATGGTGCACTGCTACAGTCATCCATCTCCTCAAAGGAGGAGCAACTACAGACCCTGGGAACTATTACCCCATTAGCCTGATGAGTCTGATATGCAAAGCTATGGAATGCATCATCATGGACCTAATAAACAAGGATATAGGGAATGTCCAAACTCTGGATCCCACACAGTTTGGTTTTGTGAAGGGTAGCTCATGCTTGCTCGACTTGGTCAACTTCTTTGAGTCAGTCACCAGAGCTGTGGATGAAGGCAAGGTGGCTCATACAGCCTACCTTAATCTGGACCAAGCCTTTGATACCATTCCTCACTCAGGAATCATAGAAAAACTCACTAAACTAGGCATCAACCCCTATATCACTAGGTGGGTTGCAAACTGGCTCACAGGTAGAACCCACAGTGTGAAAGTAGCTGACTCAAAGTCAGACTGCCGACCAGTCATGAGTGGAGTCCCATAGGGTTTGGTCCTGGGTCCTCTCCTGTTTGGTATCTACTTCTCTGAAGTCCAGGCCAACACGAAGGGACTCTGGTTGACAAAGTTCGCAGACGATTGCAAGTTGGGAGCTATTATTAACTCCCCAAGTGATGTTGACATCCTACAGAAAGGCCTCACTGAGACCAACGGCTGGTGTCAAAACCATAGCCTTAAGCTCAATGCCAAAAAATGTGTCCTCATCCCCTTTGGGAAAAACTCATTTCCCATGAATTACCACATCGATGGTAATCCACTGAACACAGAAGGCATTATAAGAGATCTGGGAACATAGGTCGACAGCAACCTCTCTTTTGACTATGTATTGCCACTGTGATCAGAAAGTCTTTTTATGTTGCACATCTCATTACTAAGAGCTTTGCATCCAGAAATAAAGAGGTCATTGTCTCCCTCTACTCTTCCCTCATTAGGCCAATCATTGCATACAATGCCCCATTTGGCATGTACCTCACTAAACACCTGCAACAATTGGAGAGGCCACAAAATTACCTCACAAAGAGGATCCTAGGCCTTAAACATTTCTCCTATATATACAGACTCAAAAAACTCCAATTATTCTCTGTCTCATATTGCCTACTTAGACGCGATCTCTGCTTGACTTACAAAGCCATGTCTGACCCAGCTCTGTTAGAAATGCTACATCTAATGAAATCTCAATCCCTCCACACCACATGCTCCAGAGACATCAACCTTATTACCACAATCAACAGAACATGCTGGAGGTACAGGTTCATAACCCAGAGACTGCCCATGCTATGGAATAGACTTCCCATACATGTCAAGCAGAGCACCTCACTGGCCCTCTTCAAGAGAAATCTTGATGTGTGGATGGGAAATAGAAAATTCACCCCAGGGATCACTCCAGTGGCTTTACTAGACAGAGGCACTGGGAACTAAGTTCGGGTGGCATGATGCCAGGGTAATCCTATGGGCTAGGCTTGTAAAGGCAGTAGGGCCATTAGCCTAGTACACACCTATGAACCTATGAGCCCAGTATCCATCTTGATAAACAGATCCAGATCAGAACACCAAGTCCCAGCAATATAGAAAATATCTCACATTATACCACTACACAAGGGGGGAACTCAATAGAACTATCCAATTACAGACCAATAGCTATCTTGTCACCACTATCCAAAATACTTGAAAGATGCATACACACCCAAATGATGGAATACCTACTTACTAACAATCTTCTATCGAAAACCCAACATGGAGTCCAGCCCCACCACAGTACTACTTCAGCCCTAATGAGTCTTACCAGCACCATTAATTAACACATAAACAATGGCAAAATAGTATCCTCTATTTTTCTGGATCTTTCCAAAGCATTTGATACCTTCTCCCATAACAAACTAATACAGGTACTCTGAACAAATCCTTTGCTTGGTTCAAAGAGTATTTAACAGGTCATCAGCGGGTGGTAGAATGGCAGCAAAGCATAACCCCCTACTGCCCATTAATCTTGGTGTCCCACAGGGTTCCATTCTAGGTCCCCTCCTATTTACACTTTTCAAAAACTACTTACACACTGCTACCGTGCATGCCTCCCTAGTCCGATATACAGATGACTCCACATTAATAAGTGCTGCATCATCACTGCAACAGTTACAACAACTAACACAACAGTTCTTTTCTTCAGTAGAAAGTTAGCTAGCAGAAACCCAGCTTATTCTAAACCCTAACAAGACCAAATTAATGTTTCAAACAAATCTTCTTGGTGTCATTATTGACAGCGCCATGAAGTCTGACCTTCACATAGCTCAAACAGTAAAGAAAGTCCATAAAAAACTTGGTACTCTATATAAAAATAAGCAGTATTTAGCAGACAGCACAAAAGCCACCATTGCTAGAACTCATCTGTCCTCAACACCTTATGCCTCACCTATAGTAACAAATCTAAAAAAGTCAAACCTAGCAAAGTTAGACACCTGGTATAGTAAGATTGCTAAGTTTGCAACAGACTCCAACTATAGATCTCATCACTGTCTAGCACTCAAACAACTTAACTGGCTCGAACTACCAAATCTCTTAACCTACAACCAACTCACTACGGCCCATGCCCTACTAAACAAATCTGAAAAAAAACTCTGCCCTGCAAAACCTTCTACTCCCTTACTCTATTGATCGGACTTTATGCTCAAATAAGAAGTCGTTATTAAATATTACAATAGCCAATAACTCTGCTGGAGATTCCCTTTATTCAACATGCATAGCCAAAATCTGGAACTTTCTACCAACCGATATTAGGTCAACAACAAACTCCTTGCAGTTTAAAAAAATAATCAAATCCCGCTTACTGAACACAAAGGTATGTTCATGCGCCAGCGCTGGTTTTTACCAGTTTCTTCCACTCGGCTCCTCTCACGCCTCTAGTTTCCCTAACCTGATGTCCTAACTACAAGATTATTTGCACAGCATCTACATATTCATCAAGTATTATTCTCATACCCTAACTGGACTAAAATTCTCCCTTTTGATGGGAAAATATATCCTCAATGGGATTTCCTGAAATAAAACGTGACTAGGCTTGCATAGGCCCTTGGGCCGATAGCCTAGTAGCTACCTATGAACCTATGAACAATTGAAGGACCCAGTGTATGAATTTTAATCACAAGATGCATCACTCTTTAGTTTGCTAATGAATTGTATATAATCTTAGTATTAATATAAGTAATAATCTCACTATGCAAAACTCTGTGTGAACTGTACTGTTTGTTATAAATTACTATCTGTGAATCTCTAGTTTGTAATGTAGAGCTTTTCTCCCGTGGCCTCAGCTGAAAAAGGACCTTTGTCCAGTCAGACTTTCCCAGTAAACAAATGTAAAATAAAATAAATAAAATGAAATCTAATTCAAAACATGAGATTATGTACATTTTATGTGTCCTATAGTCTTATCTGGTTTTCTTAGTAGTAAATATAATTATGATGGCATCAGCTTTGTCACGTGGACATTGTAATGGCTCTATCTCGCTAGATGGTATGGGTCTTTGCTAGAAAAGATCCATTGTATCAACTCACTTAGCTCAAATAAAAAAAGGCAAATAAATACGGATAACCATGGAAGGCCCTTTAGCCACAGCTATCTACTTCTATTAGGTAACTTGAGATCACTAAGGTTAGGGTTTGTATATATAAGTAAGCCTGCTGCAGGGGAGGAGGGTTACATAGACTAAGCCTAATCCTACCACTAACCCTAACCCTAAGTCCAACCCTAAGACTAGCCCTATGCCTAACCCTAACAGTAAACATAACAAATACCCACATTGAGCCATAATACTAACCCTAACACTAGTCCTAAACTGCATACATACTCATGCATGGAAAACTAAAATGTAGTATTTCCCCTGCCAATTTGATGTTGTAGCATACCTGCAATTCTTGGTTGCTGTATTCCAGAGATGAAATTATGAAGTCTGATATTAAAGCATTTAACTAGTTCTAGGAACCCATGAATTATACATATGGGCATACACACACACACACACACACACACACACACACACACACACACACACACACACACATATGCACACACACGCACGCACACACGCACGCACACGTACCACACGCACGCAGCACACACACGCACGCACGCAGCACGCACGCACATACAGACATACACACACACACACACACACACACACACACACACACACACACACACACACACACACACACACACACACACACACGTGCCCACCCAATACACAATATATGTAGATTAAGTGTAAATTGAAATACCAGCAGAAATAAAACTGATTGAAAAACTGGCTTTTGTGATGCTTGATGGTATATGTGTGGCAAAATCCAAACAAGTGGAACTCAGAAAAAGAGGTTTGTCCCAGTCCCCTTCAATAATACACATCACACCAAATGACATTTGATGACCTTTATTAAATTTCCATAACATAGCTTTGATCACCAACTTTATTATAACTATTCATGATATAATTGATTCTAACGGCAACATAACATCCTTGTAATGTTAATCAGGGCAGCGTACCTACTCACCCTGCCCCAGTAAGCAGCGTCCATACCTCTACTCACTCACTTCACTTATGAAGCAGCATCCCAACTCACTTCAGTGTTAATCAGGGCAGCATACCTACTCACCCCGCCCAACAAGCAGAGTCCATACCTCTGCTCTGTTACATTACTTTTGAAGCAGCGTCTCAACTCACTTCATACACCATCTATTGAATTACCTTCCACCAACTAGGCACCATCATTAGCTCAGCTTGCTTATCTATTCAGCAAGCTTCCACCAACTACTCATTTCCTTTCCCCAGATCCTTGAAATGAACATCCAGACATCAGAGGGGGGAACAGAAGAGGGCAAGCCTATCCCTCTTTTCCACCAACCAGCCTGACCAGACTGTTCCCCCTCCCTTCTACCCAAAATTGTTCAACTTCCCCTAAAGGGAAGGGTCAAGCTAAACATCATTTGGTGTACCCATCATCTGTAAAGCACCTTAGAATCCCACCTTGCCATACCCTCACTGAAACACACCCTAATGAAGCTAAAGTAAAGTTACCGTGACTCCACTGTAACCAGAACATCCACACCAAGATAAAACATGCCCTTTTAACCCCACTTCCTTCGAATCTGAAATCATGGCTCAACTTGAATGGATTGACAACCTATAACCACAAACTATAACCCCTTGAACTCAAAAGACACCCAGTCAGAACTAGTATCAAGTAGCACACCCAGTACCCTGTCAGCTGTAGCATATCACCTTAGACCACCAACTAACGAGTTCTGAATGTGCAACAACTCAATTACCGTAGGGAATAGTCTAACTCCAAAATATTATGTCTTAACCTTAGATGGTGGAAAACCAGCACCCCTTGACCTAGCTCCTGAAAACTTGCCTATACTTAGCAATGAAGTACTCTATGTGCCCAGCCATACACACCCCCAATTCACTCATTACCAAATCATCTTAACCCCTATCTGCCCCTGGCCTTTCCCCTTGAAAGCTCTTTCTTTATGTTACCAATACCACTAGTATGTAATACCTATCCTATAACTGCCTTATCCTGCAACCAAGCTTCCTTTAAACCTTCTAACTCCCCTGTAACCACACACCCAGTTGCTAAAACTACTCCAACACAGCCAACTATCATGCTTCCTAAAACCCTATCTACAAAATCCACCCAAACCCCAAGAGAAAAGATCCTTTTACTATTCTGTAAAACCTTAACCTGGTATGAAACATTAACACTATGTACTCAAGGGACAAGTCTGATACCCCGCAGACACCACCCATTAGGAATAAATTCCAGCATCCTAATACAACCACCCCAAGGTTCCAGGAAAGCCAGGATCAAACTTCACTGGCTTGCAACAGCCATAGGGAAGCCCCTCCCCCTGTAGCCTAATAAGTTCCTATGCTCCTATGAATGTCATAACTCTACTCATCCCGTGGGATCCCCCCACTCCCTGAAAACCATCCCCAAAAGTTTTTTCCCCCATGTTGGCCCTCTAACTACCTCTTCCTTACTTTCCCCTTATATCAGCACAATAATCAGCTCCCATGAATTAAACAGAGCTCTAACATGCCTTATTAAGGTGATTACTCGGACCCTCCTTGTGCCCCATTCCAGCAACATGAACATCCATCCTTTCAAGACCTCACCTTTCAAATCCCTTTTCACGCCACCACATGATGCCTTTTGTACTTCAGCCATCCAATGACCCCATTGCTTATTTGACACCAACGCATGATTTGCGAACTCACTGTATCTCACCACTGGAACTCGGCACACCATCAACTACAAAAAAAAAAAAAAATAAAAAAAAAAAAAATTAAACCTTCAAATAGGAACAAGAAGGCTCCACCTCATAACCATCTATTCCAAACTACAGCCCCAGTGTTCCAAGACCCCATCTGCAAGAAAGAACAGACATGTAAAACATCCAAAATACATAACACATCCCGAGACATCTTCAAGGACAACCTATCCTACCAACCCGGGAAGGAATGTACCACCAACACTCCAATCTATGACAATGCAGCTATAACTAAAGCAATACTTCCTAAGAACCTGTCAAATACCCCAAATAAATTTAACTACCAGTGGAATATATTAGAAGTATCATAGCCACACGCTCCAAGCATATAAACCTTGTCCTCAACATGAACAAGCTATGCTGGAGGGATTGTTTCCTAACCCAGAGACTCCCCAGACACTGGAATAGACTGCCCATACATGTCTAGCCTCTTTGGCCCCCTTCAAGGAACCTTGATTGGATGGGAGATATAAAATTCACCCTGTGGATCACGTCAATGTCAATCATTACTTGAACTTCAGTCCTCAAGGCTCTGTCAGTGATTTGTGAGAAACCACCATTGAGAATCAGCTTTGACTCCAACAATATTCTTACCTAAACACAATTACCATTACCTGGATGAAACTAAAGTATAATATTGCTCAGAATGCTGTGGCACCCAGCTATAACTTAATATACTAATCTCAAGGCTTTTGTCATGTTTACTGCATTCCTAGTACCAACCTTCAAAACTGCAGGCATTCAATTAAACCATATGGCCCGAACTTCCAGGGTAATCATATAGTTTTGATTCAGCTAGTGCAAACCTTTCCTGCTTCAATGGAGAGAGTGTCATAATGTATTTATTTTATTACTGTACTGCATGTACCTTTTATACCTTGAATTTGTCCTAAGCAAGAAATCTGTACAAAGCAAGATATCATAGGGGAACCAAACTGACCACTTTGGTATGATAAACCTACAAAACACCTATCAACCTCGGAAAAGCGCCCGGATTGCAAATTTATATTGTGACCTGAACAGCAGTCTGCTGTAATTGTTCAGCCTTGAGTCTGTTTTTTTTTTTTTTTTTTTGATAAATAACATACCTTAACTGCCTTGTGACCCTACCCATCACCATTGTTAATAGGGAAATATATAAACCCGTTGCCTGTGGCCCAGTGCATAGACTGCTTCACCCCAACCTTCTTCCTATAGTCCTCTAGGAATAGCATGTATATAGCTGTTAGCATGTGCTTAGTAAATTAAAAAAGACTACCAAGACGATTTTACTATATCTACCTATAATTTAATTACTTTGCATACACTAGCTGCTTTAAATTCCTTCGCTTATTTCATTATTGTTTACTCCCTTACTAAGCCTGTGTTAATGGTATGGACTGTTTACATCTATTCCAACCCTGGTTACAGTTATCTGAGGCTCAATAAATTAAACAGCTTAAAATAAAGTAGACCTCTGCATTCATATTAAACTAATTTTATATATCAACATAGTGTACACAAGTATAAAGACTCCCTCTGCTACTTGTGTTGATTTGTTTGTTGTGTCTAATATAACATATTTAAAAAAACAGCAAAATCAAATACGTTCAGGCAAGGTTAAGCCCTGGAAAACAAATACTTAAAAGCCTCGTGGAAAACAGTACTATATACCAAAACAAGCAGAGTGAGATACATTTACGATCTAATACAATTACCTGAAAGTAAAATCCCCTCTGATCAGTGGTGCTACAATGGATCAGCATACCTCTCAACTGTACTGAATGTCCCGATTTACACCTCGCATGCCCAGTCTGTTCCTCACAAATTGCGATTCTCTGACCGATTAGCTGCAAATCGTCAAAGACTAAAGCTAGAAAAGAAAGACAAACACTTTAGTTTCAGACCTCATACCCCTCAGGAAAATCCATGCCAAAATATATTTTATACTAAGTTTGTAAGAGAAATATTTTAAAAAGTTGTCCCTACGTTCGAGCATCTGCCCCACTTTTATTTATGGCTTTGTCCAGATTTCTTGCTCCAAGAAGCTGGGAAGTATGCAGAGGCCCTCAGAATTACAACCCATGCAGCGAGATCAGGGCAGTTTAAGTAGCAAGGACAAAGTTTAGATTAGTGTAACTCATAACTACAGCCCTGGTGTTCCTCTTGTGAATAAATATCTGAGGAACTTAATGACAACCTAACACTGCACCGCTCTGCTACTCAGTAATATACAGAAGACAATTGAAAAGTACAAAATTCATTTACGTGCAGCCCACAAAATAAGTTACTGTATGCATTGTCGGTAACGGTGCACTCGCTCTAGGGGAATCCAACCACAACCACTAACACACAAGAGAAGCCAAACAGACACAGCCATTAATTGCAGACATTGCATTGCCTGAGAAGGAAATGCCTCACCCATTTTTTTTTTTTCTTTCCTTGAAAAAAGAGGGAGGTCTGCATTTTGTAATATGCAGAAGATGCTGAAGTTTTTATAGCGATAGAGGCTGTGGACTATCCGGCACACATGCGCACTGTGTACCTAACAACATATCTCCAAGCCCACAAAATTCTTTGGGCTGAGGTGAAAATGCACGGCTACTCTCTAAAGGCAGGAGCACTCTACGTACTAAGGCGATATTACCTATCCTGCCCCTACCCTCCAGCTAACCCACCAAACTTCTTCGGATCCCTTTTGTTTTTTTTTGTTTTTTTTTATTTAAACCTCCCCACCACCCTGAAATCCTAACAAATAAACCAACTATAGGGCCAAGCACCATCGCAGCCCTTTGTTCCAGCCATTATGCTACCAACGCTCCAACCACCGAACTGAATGGACGTGTACCATATAAGGGCCAGGGGAAACAGGATCCTCATGTGCTTTCGACCATAACCACCATTGTACCTATTGGTGCCCCATGTCCAACGTGAATGCCTGTAGCCTGGCTTGCAAGGAAAACACAGAAAGGAGCATTCAGATGTGCACTGTATATGGGCAAGGGAACATGCCCCCCCCATGTGCTTTCTACCATACCCAAATCTCCTGAGTGAAAGCAAATAACACATCCACCACTAATGCCATTGAGAGAAAAAAAAAATTACTATACCTAAAAGACATCACTTTAACCTGCACACCTATCCATCGTCTATACCCTAGGTACTCACCTCCTTATCTCCACCACCAAACCAAGGCCTACCTGACCATGGAACCCACCGGTCGTCAGGACATGAACCTACCTGTAGCAAGTTCATGCCAAAATGTGATTGCTTAAACCAACTACACCAGACTAATCCTCTTAAGCCCCTCCCCATCATTATCTCATTTCCTCCCAACTATCCTTGCCTCCACTTAACCCTTTCACACCCCCAACCCACTTAACTCTCCCTAATATTAACCTAATCCACCTATGAAGATGTCCCGGGACAACTTAGTCTGTTGCCAAACTTCATTTACCCATTCTTCTGGATGCAAACTACATGCAGCTGTCCCAGTGTATGTATTGTAAGGTTCTGGGGTTTGTACTGTTCACAAATGTTGGAAAAAGATAACATAGATGAAGGTAAAAACCTTGTTGAAGGAGAATTCCTATATTATATTATATTATATTATATTATATTATATCATATTATATTATATGTGCTGTGATTGTCTGACTGAGCACTGGGATGAATTTCTGGAAAACAGCAGAGGATTAAAGATTTATAGACACAACAGTGGAACTCAGCTGGAGTTGACCAAGTAGTCCTTGTTTGTTTCACAGAGAAGATCAAGAAAGTTGTGACAAATCTGGTACGCTTATGTAAATGCTCAGACATTAAATCTATTTGTTGATTTTCTTGTTACTGTTGAGCAAGAAAGTTTCATTCAGCTGAAAGTGACATACAGGGGGCTAAAATGGAAAAAGCACCACACAATCATATGTACTAAATAAACCCAGCGTTGCATAAAGGAGCATTTCATACAATGCTGAATAAAATGGTTCAACAGACCAATAGTTGCATTTTGTAAGAAAGTGTACCTTAAAAGAGATGAAAATAAGATGAGGGTTTCTGGCTAGTCTTCAATAAATAAAGCAATAATCAGAACTCATACAGTAAAGACTTAACAACTGAAATTTTAGAATGTTGTACTACAAACTGAAATGGTTCACAAGTTCATAAACAGTGGTAACTGGACACGTGCCAAAGGGGAGGCTTTGGGTGTTAAATTGGAGATAATTGAGATGAGACATATACAGAAAACAGAGTGCACCCTGTATTTTCTAATGTTGTGATTATAGGCCTTTTGACATGAATATTCATAAAAGAGGAAATCAAATAAGGTAGGCAGAAACAATGGCAGATAGGTGATTAGAAGAATGGGTATCAGACAGAGGCAGCTGTATAGTGACCATTGATTTATTGTGCCAAGGATATAGGGATCATGTGCAGTGAAAGCCAATAAAAGAAAATCAGATAAGAAGCGACAAATGTTACTATCATATAAGGGCAAATTCATTATAAGAAACGGCCCTGTTCACAATTCCTTAACAGAGTCTGAATATTGAAGATTGATATCCCCAGCATAGATGAACTTACGGACACTGCTAAATAACATGGAGACACAGAGAGGAGGAGAAGGAACGTGAGCAGGCCCACCAGGGAGAGAAAAACAAATGAATGGACTGCCAAGGTAAACAGGAGGGACATATTTACTAATGCTGAGTGCAAAGGGAACAGAACACAGGGTCGAGCAGGAACAGATAAATCCAGACTTATGACGCCATTACTTGCAGTATTTTACTGTGAAATTAACCTTGAGGTGACAGCCATGCAAGCCTGGCGCTTTCAGAGATTTATACCACTGCTACCAACCTCCTACAAGTGAAAGAATCTTAATGCAAGTTGAAAATATGCTGTCTGTCTATTAATGTTTTTCCAGTTTTGTTCATTTTTAATAATGTGCAAGCATGTTTGTGTGTGCTGACCTTTCTAATTCTTCTGACACAAATGCATTGAAATACTACCAAAAGCTCTTAAATCTTTTTTGTTTGTTTCTCTGAAACTGATTTATTTAGTTTGCCTAGATTTGTAGATAAAGGTACTAGCAGAGTAGAAATATAATAGCAACTGATTATTGCTAGTAGGGCTGTGAAGTTTGTCTTATTTGTACAGAGTACAGCTTAAAATGGTTTATTTACAAAATTATAAATTAAACTAGATTATACAAAATTTGAATATTAATATTTAAAGAACTGTGTTATTGGTTTAAGATCACAAAATAGTAATTTTCAGTTCTAAACCTGACTTTTTATTACAGATGTTTTTATCTATCTATATAAAAAGAATTTTAAGTTTGTACAGACAGGTTTTCATACTTGAAGATGAGATACCACAGCAGGTTTCATTATACGCAGCATATAAAAGTGTGAATTTGCAACAAAAAACGCTCAAGTGGGGCAAATCATGATCCTACAGAATGTAAACATGCAAAGTCCATGTTAATCAGTTTAAACACAAGTGATACTTTGGCTTAATAGAAAATAACCCACTTCATTACATAACAGCAGCAGAAAGAGCTGTATTAGAAATAGAAACAATGATAGGAAACTCTCTTATACCTACAAATTAAAAGAAAAAGCTGTCTTGGTTCTGTAAAGCCAACAGAAAAAAAATTGCATATTTTTAAATCAACTAACAAGTTATAAAAAAGTAAAATAGTTACATTAGGGGCTCATAAACCCTTCATTACCTGTTCCCCAGATTCTATAAATTTTGGAATAGTGTCTGAAGGTACTTTACGTTGCTTTTTTCCATTGTTTGCAATGAAATGCTACATATTTTCTTGTTTAAATGCTTTGTGTGTGTGTGTATATATATATATATTGTTTGAAAGAACTTTATGTAAAAAAGTGAAGGGAAGAAGGAAATGGTCTCAGGCTGATGGCAAATGATGTGACAGGCCATGGCTGCTTTGTGTTCAGGCTGATGGCAAATGATGTGACAGGACATGGCTGCTTTGTGTTCAGGCTGATGGCAAATGATGTGACAGGACATGGCTGCTTTGTGTTCAGGCTGATGGCAAATGATGTGACAGGACATGGCTGCTTTGTGTTCAGGCTGATGGCAAATGATCTGACAGGCCATGGCTGCTTTGTGTTCAGGCTGATGGCAAATGATGTGACAGGACATGGCTGCTTTGTGTTCAGGCTGATGGCAAATGATGTGACAGGACATGGCTGCTTTGTGTTCAGGCTGATGGCAAATGATCTGACAGGCCATGGCTGCTTTGTGTTCAGGCTGATGGCAAATGATCTGACAGGCCATGGCTGCTTTGTGTTCAGGCTGATGGCAAATGATGTGACAGGACATGGCTGCTTTGTGTTCAGGCTGATGGCAAATGATGTGACAGGACATGGCTGCTTTGTGTTCAGGCTGATGGCAAATGATGTGACAGGACATGGCTGCTTTGTGTTCAGGCTGATGGCAAATGATCTGACAGGCCATGGCTGCTTTGTGTTCAGGCTGATGGCAAATGATGTGACAGGACATGGCTGCTTTGTGTTCAGGCTGATGGCAAATGATGTGACAGGACATGGCTGCTTTGTGTTCAGGCTGATGGCAAATGATCTGACAGGCCATGGCTGCTTTGTGTTCAGGCTGATGGCAAATGATCTGACAGGCCATGGCTGCTTTGTGTTCAGACTGATGGCAAATGATGTGACAGGACATGGCTGCTTTGTGTTCAGGCTGATGGTAAATGATGTGACAGGACATGGCTGCTTTGTGTTCAGGCTGATGGCAAATGATGTGACAGGCCATGGCTGCTTTGTGTTCAGGCTGATGGCAAATGATGTGACAGGCCATGGCTGCTTTGTGTTCAGGCTGATGGCAAATGATGTGACAGGCCATGGCTGCTTTGTGTTCATGATGGTTGGTGGGTTGGATGGTTAAATAGGATATTTCCAGAAACTGTAGAGAGTAGAGATAGGAGGTGAATAAGAGATGAAAGAGAAGCAAAAAGTGAACCAAAACTGATCTTCAGTATGAAGGAAATGCAATGAAAACAAACTGATGGAAAGATTATAGGACGTAGGAGTGTCTGGACTGATTAGAGAAGACATGTATACCATGCCTGCACAATCATGTGACTCATCATGTTTTATCTGCAGCTTTGTGTAGCCAGTCAGTATAATCAGAGAAATTGATTTGACTATCAGGTCAATAAGAATATGGAAGGTTTCCATCTATAATGCTGAAAATTAATATTCTGTGAGTGCAATCAAGTTTTGGATGGTGTGTGTATCTGTATGTCTATGTGTGTGTGTTTCTTTGAAAGTGTGTGAGATTATGTCTGATGTACAGTTGCCAGTTCACAGTGATCTCCAGATAAGACTTCTTCAGCAACTGAAATAGATGGTTGAGAAGTATATGAACACAGACTTTCCCCAATCCCCATGATGGGGAGTAAGGCAACACCTCCATTAGTACATGACAGCGATCCCCTTCCTTTAGGAATATAAAACTTTTGCCACTTCTTGGGTGGGTGTTCTGGAATCTCATCATTCATTCATACATTCCCTAATTGCACAGTTAATCCAAGACATGGTTTCAGGAGAGTTGGAGCCTCCCCCAGCTCTCAAACAGTTCAATATTGTGCACTAATCCTTAAGGGGGTAACAGTCTGTCACTGGAAAACATACACACACTCTTACATTTCTGGAGTTCTTAAAAGTGTCCTTCTATTTAACTTGAATGACTTCATATCCCTTTAAGAGTACTGATCCTTCGTCAGATCACTGGACAGTAGCACAATGTGAGTTTGGACTACCACTGGTCCTGTTATGCAGAGGAGGTGCCTGATAAATTTCTTTAGTGTCATATTAAATTATTTTTGATGGCTTAACATTTTCTTTGAGATTCTGCCTTGAGGTCTGGTATGACATTTGCATTTCTGCAGCATCTCTTCTCTTGATACATTTTTCTTTTAGCGTCTGCCTTGAGCTCTGGTATGACATTCGCATTGCTGCAGCATCTCTTCTCTTGATACATTTTTCTTTGAGCGTCTGCCTTGAGCTCTGGTATGACATTCGCATTGCTACAGCATCACTTCTATTGATACATTTTTCTTTGAGCGTCTGCCTTGAGCTCTAGTATGACATTCGCATTGCTGCAGCATCTCTTCTCTTGATACATTTTTCTTTGAGCTTCTGCCTTGAGCTCTGGTATGACATTCGCATTGCTGCAGCATCTCTTCTCTTGATACATTTTTCTTTGAGCGTCTGCCTTGAGCTCTGGTATGACATTCGCATTACTGCAGCATCACTTCTCTTGATGCATTTTTCTTTGAGCGTCTGCCTTGAGCTCTGGTATGACATTCGCATTGCTGCAGCATCTCTTCTCCCAATACATTTTTTTTGAGCGTCTGCCTTGAGCTCTGGTATGACATTTGCATTACTGCAGCATCTCTTCTCTTGATACATTTTTCTTTGAGTTTCTGCCTTGAGCTCTGGTATGACATTCGCATTGCTGCAGCATCTCTTCTCTTAATACATTTTTCTTTGAGCTTCTGCCTTGAGCTCTGGTATGACATTCGCATTACTGCAGCATCTCTTCTCTTGATACATTTTTCTTTGAGCGTCTGCCTTGAGCTCTGGTATAACATTCGCATTGCTGCAGCATCTCTTCTCTTAATACATTTTTCTTTGAGCTTCTGCCTTGAGCTCTGGTATGACATTTGCATTACTGCAGCATCTCTTCTCTTAATACATTTTTCTTTGAGCTTCTATCTTGAGCTCTGGTATGACATTTGCATTATTGCAGCATCTCTTCTCTTGATACATTTTTCTTTGAGCATCTGCCTTGAGCTCTGGTATGACATTCGCATTACTGCAGCATCACTTCTCTTGATACATTTTTCTTTGAGCGTCTGCCTTGAGCTCTGGTATGACATTCGCATTGCTGCAGCATCTCTTCTCTTGATACATTTTTCTTTGAGCGTCTGCCTTGAGCTCTGGTATGACATTCGCATTGCTGCAGCATCTCTTCTCCCAATACATTTTTTTTTGAGCGTCTGCCTTGAGTTCTGGTATGACATTTGCATTACTGCAGCATCTCTTCTCTTGATACATTTTTCTTTGAGTTTCTGCCTTGAGCTCTGGTATGACATTCGCATTGCTGCAGCATCTCTTCTCTTAATACATTTTTCTTTGAGCTTCTGCCTTGAGCTCTGGTATGACATTCACATTACTGCAGCATCTCTTCTCTTGATATATTTTTCTTTGAGCGTCTGCCTTGAGCTCTGGTATGACATTCGCATTGCTGCAGCATCTCTTCTCTTAATACATTTTTCTTTGAGCTTCTGCCTTGAGCTCTGGTATGACATTCACATTACTGCAGCATCTCTTCTCTTGATACATTTTTCTTTGAGCTTCTACCTTGAGCTTTGGTATGACATTCACATTGCTGCAGCATCACTTCTCTTGATACATGCTCTGAGTTTTTTGCTGATTCATTTGTCTTTGATCTCAGTAGAATTTGTATTAAACCACTGAAGGTAATGAGTAGTAATGAATCAACAGATTCTACATGAATTGAAGGGGTGGTGGTCCACAACTTACCATCAAAGAACTGATCACAAGGAAAGTACCTCTGTGTTTACAAACTTCTAACAAGAACATATAATCCAGTATGCTAGTGCTTCCCCTTGGAAAGGTGTTTCATTATCTATTTTTCAGTTACTTTGGCATGAAAAAGTGCAATACACAGATTTGTTATCATATCTACCATTTTTATATGATTCAATTATCACCCCTGTGATTTTTTATGGAGTAAAACTTGGGTGGCTTAATGATGTAATGTAAAGAACCTGATAGGGTAAGAACAGCGATGTGTCCTTTAAGGCCATCTTAAGCTTAGCCAATAACCCAACATCAGAATCAAACTTTGGACATTATGTCTATGAGATGAAGACCTTAATCATTATGTCAAACCCATATTAAATGGATAGATTGATGCATTAGTGTTTTCCTTGAGTTGTAAGACACTACATCAAGAGAATCTACATAATTTTCCAATTAACTCCAAATTAATCATTAATTGACCACACATATTGCAACTCCTGGTTACTGAGTGACCACACACTCAAAAAACTCAACAGCATAATAAAAAAACAGATCAACAATTAACTCTAAAAAATATCAAAACAATTACTTTTGCAGGAATGCAAGCCCCTCTGCAGCCCCCATGTGAGGGACTCTACTCCTACCCCCCTGCTACTTAATTATATTAGCTCTGTGATGACATGAACATGGAGAAAGGGGAATATTACAATATTAAAATAACTGCTCTCCCAGTTTTGTGCTTATATGATCTCTACCACAGCTGTCCAGTCAGTGTTACAATGCACAGACGTGCTTCCTGATGAATGGAACACTTCATAACTAGCAGTAATCAATAAACACAGCCTTCAAAAAAATGGAACTTGGATAGATAGTGGAGATTGTAAAATTCAGGTCAAAGGCATCAAGATAATAACAAACTACCTAACTGGTAGGATAAATGAATAAAGTCCAGACGGTAAACCAGGTGATCTGGGTTTGAATAGTAGCTCAGCTGCTTGGTGATAAGGATAGGAATGCCTGTCTTGGGAGGAGAGGAGAGGAGAGTACACTGATGGAGAGCAGATATCTCGTGGCCCTGGTGAAGGCATAGGTTCATAGGTTCATAGGCTGGTACTAGGCTATTGGCCCTAGGGCCTATACAAGCCTAACCATACCAATTCCCTGGCTATTTCTTCCCAGAATATTTACTTCCCTGGTCCCCTGTCTAGCAAGGTGACTGATGTGATCCCCGGGGTGAATTTCCTATCTCCCATCCAATCGCCAAGGTTCCATTGGAAGAGGGCCAAAGAGGCGCTCAGCTTGACATGTATGGACAGGCTATTCCAGAGTATGGGGAGACTCTGAGTCAGGAACCTATCCCTCCAGCATGTTTTGGTCATTCTGATGACCAGGTTTAGATCCCTGGAGCATGTGGCTCTGAGGGATTGGGATTTCTTTAAGTGTAGCATATCCAGCAGCACTGGATTTGACATGGCCTTGTATGTTAAGCAGAGATCGCCTCTGAGTAGGCGATATGCGACAGAGTATAGCTGTAGGTTTTTTAGATGGTCAGCATAGGGCATCTGCTTTAGGCCTGTGATTCTTTTAGTGAGGTATTTCTGTGGCCTTTCCAGTTGTTGCAGATGTCTTGTGAGGTACATACCAAATGGGGTGCTGTACTCTATAATGGGGTCTAATGAAGAATGAGTACAGTGGGACAATGACCTCCTTTTTTCTGGATGAAAAGCCCTTAGTGATGAGGTGTGCCACATAGAAGGATTTCCTGACTGTTGTGGCTATGTGGTTATCGAAGGTGAGACCACTGTCCACCTGTGTCCCTAAGTTCCTTATCACACTTTCAGTGTTTAGTGTACTGCCACTTATGTGGTAATTCATGGGTACATGGTTTTTCCCAAAGGGAATAACTATACATTTCTTGGCATTGAGTTTGAGCCCATGGCTCTAGCACCAATTATCTGTTTATGTAAGGCCCTTTTGTAGAATATCCACATAATTTGGGGATTCAGTAATAGCTCCCAGTTTGCAGTCATCTGCAAACTTTGTTAGCCAGAGTCCCTTAGTGCTGGCCTGTACTTCAGACAAGTAGATGCCAAACAGGAGCGGTCCCAGGAGTGAACCCTGAGGTACTCCACTTGTCACTTGTCTGGAGCCAGATTTTGAGTCGGCTACTTTTACAGTGTGGGTTCTGTCAGTAAACCAGTTGGCAACCCATCAAATGACATAGGGATTAATGCCCAGCTTAGTAAGTTTATCTATGATTACAGAGTGGGGGATGGTGTCAAAGGTCTTGGCGAGGTCCAGATAGGCTCTGTGGACCACCTTACCCTCATCCACAGCTCTGGAGACTGATTTGAAGAAGTCACTCAGGTTGAGGTGACAAGATCGGCCCTTTACGAAACCAAACTGGGTGGGGTCCAGTGTTTGAAGGTTGCTAATGTCTTTGTTTATAAGTTCCATGATAATGCATTCCATGGCTTTGCAGATCAGGCTCATCAGACTGATGGGACGATAGTTCCCGGGATCCAAGGTGGATCCCCCCTTGTGGAGTGGGATAACTGTAGCTGTGCGCCACTCATTGGGCATGAAACCTGAGGTGAGGCTATGATTAAACATGACAATTAGGTGGGGGTGCCACTTCATTTTGTAGTTCATGTAGTACACAGCCCGGGATGTCGTCTGGTCCCATGGATGCTGTATTCTTAGCTTTGGAGAGTGCATTTTTTTACCTGTGTGGCCATGATTACTGGAAATTGGCAATCTTTTAGTATTGAGATTGGCCCTTTGGGGGGGGGGGTGAAGTTGGCACTGAATCGATCTGCCAGGATATTGGCAATATCCTTGGGATCAGTATATTCAATGCCATTCTGTTGTAGCTCAGAGCAGATCTGAGCATTGCTATTTAGATTTGGGACATAACTATAGAATGCCTTGTGGTTGTCCTTGGAATCTTTGACAATTTTATTTTTGTAACTAGGTTTGGAGGATTTTATGAGGGATCTCAGCTTTTTACTGAGGGTGGTAAGGGAGTTTTTTGCATCCTGGGATATTCCCCTTTTCTGCAACAGTTTCTTCCTTCTGTTGTATAGTTTGTTTATGGCAGGAGTCCACCAGATTGGGTTCCTTGTTTTGGAGGAGACCATCTTGATTCTTTTTGGAATGGCATGATCAATGCATGAGTGGATGTACTCATACAGTGCCTTTGAGCAAGCATAAGATTGAAGGGGTTGGGTAGAGTGGGCTAGCCCAGAGATGTGTGCACACAGGATCCAGGGTGGGGTATGTCTTCTTGGCCAAAACACACTACTGTCTAGCCTATGTTGATGCTATTATGGTAGGAGGTAGGAATAGGGCCACATTATTATCAGAAGTCATTCCTCAATGGCCAGAAGTTGGAGGCTCCTCAGCTCACTCTTCATCTGGGTCACAAAGGTTACCAGTTGGATGTCTGACTAACCCAGCTCCAGGTGCAAATTCTCACTGTTTTTGTAAGTGAATGTAAGCACACACCTGACAGTTGGATAGAGGCTTATGAAGAGCCATGCAGTAGTCAAACATCTCCCCCCATACTCTTCCCCCTTCAGGCCAATAATAGAGAACAATGCTCCATTTGGTATGTTCCTTTCCAAACACCTGCAGCAACTGGAGAGACCACAAAGTGTCCTTACAAAGAAAATTCAGGGTCTTCAAAATCTGTCTTACATGGACAGACAGAAATCATTGCCACTTTACTCTGTGTCATTCAGACTGCTCAGAGGTGCCCTGTGCCTTGTATATAGAGCACTCTCTGACCCAGCTTTAATGGAAATGCTGCACATTTGCAAGTCAAATGGCACACGGGTCACTTGCTCAAAGGACCTTAACCTGGTATTGACATCAACAGAACTTGCTGGAGAGACAAATTTGTCTCACAGATGTTGCCCCACCTTTGGAACAAGCTTCCTATTCATGTTAAACAAAGTCCCTCATTGATCATATTTAAGCATAATTTGGATGATTGGATGGATAACCGGAAATTAACCCTGGAGGGTCCACCTGTGTCCTTCTTGGACAAGAGCAATAGGTGCTGATTTTAGTGTCTGCTTGAACCAGACACCCGTGGGAACACAGGTTGAACTCAGCTGAACTTGTAAGCATCCTGGGGTCGTTAGCCTAGTAACCTCCTATCATCCTATGATCCTATGAAACAATCACGTAAGGTAACAGACCTTAGTTGCATGCAAAAAAAAAAAAAGAAAAGAAAAGAAAAGATTGCATCACACTATTAGTACTCCTTTTATACTAGAAATTATTCAGATGTCTGATTCGGTGTTCCTGAACAAATTTGGTATTCAGCACTTAGCCATTGCCAGAGACTATCTTGTAGTCAAAGGAAATTCCACAAAGATGCTTTAAGAATATATGAATAAGCAGGGAAATATTGGTAATACAGTCATTTTACTGCTACCTCTCTCTCATTCAAGTGCTTTTCTTTGCTTTCAAGGGTTTGTATTTTGCATTCAAAGGCAAAAAGAGAGAGTAGAAGAAGGAATGAGAATGAAACTCCAACTATCTGTCATCTATGCCACATGAGAGCATTTTTTAGGCTAATCTTTGTACCCAGAAATGGATTATTGGCTAGTCTCAGGCATCCTCAGTGAACCATGGTAGAGGTCACTATTAGACTGAAGGCTTGCTGGCTTTTATGAGATGATCTGTGTTTCAATGCCACATGAACTGAGAAGCCAGGTAAGAAAAATTC
>NC_056741.1:395288734-395356234 GCF_019279795.1 Protopterus annectens | reverse complement strand
CAATGGACTATAATCAGACACTCTGAAATGTGCTTCCTTTGGTCTTTATACCCTGCACTGGAATTTAAGTGAGCACCCTCAAACCTTGCCACTCAGTGTTCTTATCTATCATTATTTTCTAATGTTCTTATTCTGTCTGTCTACAACTACATAGTCTTGAACTGTTTTGTGTATTCTGCTAACCTTAGAATTACTGCAAAGGGGTCTCTGGCATACCAGAATAATGCATTTAATTAATATGATAAATGTATGCATTTGCCAGTAAACTTAGTATTTAAACTCCTTCATGGGCTTGGCTATAGAGGAGAAGAAGTAACGTTCACTCTAAGATGATTGCTTTATGATTTTACCCCAAACTACAAGTTTACATGCAATACAGAAGGGTCTTTGCTTTCGGTCAGGTGTGATATGTTTGCTGTTTTAAGGGGTAACCAGCAAGATCACAGTCGGAGCCCCTGTGTGAAAGCCATTAGTTTTTCTTGTGATGTATCTTCACACTCTGAGAAATGAGGTACTGGCTATCCTTTAAAGTTTGCAAGCCAAGGACAGAGTATATGGGAGAAAGGATGCAAAAAAGGCAGTATGTGCTGATTTTAAGTGAATTGTACCTGTGACTTTCTTAAGACAGTATGGAAGAAACACCCATAAGATCATTGCACTTTTAACCTGGCATTAAGTTCCTAATGTGTGTGAGACAGAGAGAGACAGAGAGAGATAAAGACAGGGGAATTCCCAGAACTTCATTTCCAAGTTAACAACCTAAAGCAAGCACTCGTTTGTGGTTATTTGGTCTTGGTAATGGTGCTGGCAGTAATGCTCTTTGGGAGAGGTTTATTACACAATTTAGAAAGCGCTACTCTACTTCACTAAAATCAGCACTATTTATTTATTTTCACTTAGTCCTACTGGATCACAATTAGCAACTGTACATGGGGTTGCAGTCAGAGTAACTTCATAGAAACAGCAAGCTAAATGTGTCAAAATATAAAGTTGACCTTATTATCTTCAGCAGAAGGTGCACATAGATTAAAAACTTGAATTGTCCTGTTCTACAGTCCTTGTCAGTTGAATAAAAGGCATCACATTAGCTCTATGTTCCATTATTTTCAGGTAAACTGCAATGCAAAGGATTTACAGTAAAGTATATTACAATCATGAGTGATATGCAAAACAAATCCCTTCTGCAGATTAGTATTGATAGTATTATCATCAATTGGGGTGGAAAGTCTTATTTTTAAAGGAGACAATTAGAAATCTGTTGAAAAAAGGGGAAGAAACGAGTAAGATAAAGTAGACACGACAGGGGAAGAGAGTATTTCAGGATTAAAAAGTTAGACATAAAATAACCTTGTAATGGACTTAAAAGCAGTCCTTAAACTTTGTAGGAAACAAATACTTAGCAATGTAGTATGCATACAACAAGAATAGAGTTATGTTTGAAGTTGCTTTTTTGCTGCTTTGCCCCCACTGTCTGTCAAGAATCAACCCCTTTCCAGTAGATCAGCCCATTCAGTACCCATCACAGGGGTGAGGGTTGACTGGTAGGGGTTGTCATTTAGGCAGTTATAAGGTGTAGTTCAAAGTTTTTTGCGTATTGACCCATCTTCATGCATGCACCTGTTGAAATGCCAAGGACAGAATGTGCAATTGTATAATGAAGGGCATTCCCTCACTTCTACAAGTGGGCATTTCCTCACAGGCAACCCCTTTCCTACCCTCGATGCATACCTCTCAACCTCTTAGCCCAAGAAATCTGGATGAGGCTAAAATAATGGGGGGGGGGACTAAGGCATAAAAATATGGACAGATTTTAAATACTGATTTTGTTAACTTAGAAAGTTAATAGAACAAAAGGCTTTGCTTTAGCATGCATTTCCTGAAAGATATGAAGTCTGAAACTCAAATATCTATCATTATTTAGTGGCATTTACCCTCAGTGATTCACCCGAAAATCACTGACTTTATGAAAAACAGAGCACAAATATCTGGCAAAAAGCTAGGCATTCTGCAAAATTCTGAGTGGGGAGTTCCCAGGCCTTAACTAGGGAAATTGTATCATTTAGTGACTCTGCAGAGGTGAGTGGGTTATGCCTCTTCATTCTTACCCCTCTCTGTCTGGCCCCAATAGTGCTGAGGTCACTAACTGACCCCCCTGTTTCCTGGAGTACAGACAGAACTCTATTTTTTGTGATATGGTGCCATGCTAGTCATACATGTGATTGTTAATGCACTAATCAGTTACTGTAAATGTATAATACAGTGGGGTGCATAAATTACTGGACATTTAACAAAAGCAGGCTGTTATAGTCAACAAATGTAGCACAGAGAAGAAACTGATTATCACATAACATTTCATGGATAATTTTGGCCTAGGTTTTATATCACTCAGCCTCATGTCAGATGGAATTGTAAGTTTAAGATAGTTTAGCTTTTAATTCAGTAATTTTAATAATGAGCATAAGCTGAGTTATTGTTTTTATGTTTCAAATTTAGCAAAAGATATAGGGAAATATCATATTCTTGCTTAAATAAAGACTTTTTAAGCAACAAATGCTTTATCTAAAATGAAAATATTTTGTGTGTATATACAGGGGGGATGTATATGTGTGTGTGTGTGTGTGTGTGTGTGTGTGTGTGTGTGTGTGTGTGTGTGTGTGTGTGTGTGTGTGTGTGTGTGTGTGTGTGTGTGTGTGTGTACACTATAGCACATACACACAAACATATGACCAAAAAGTCACACATGAAATAATAACTAAATAAAACACAAACTTCTGGCAAACAGGAAAAAGCAAATACCATAGGTACAATTTCACTAGACACACACTTGATGGATATTCAGTTATGTATGGACTTAACACATCAGGCATTCACTACAAATATATTCAGGAAAGCTACATGGAGAAATAATTATTTGGAGTATGGTAGTCACCGTCCCAGGTTCATGAAATAAAATGTAGTTAAAGGACAGTATGTTAGATTAAGCAAAATGTATTAGTGAAGATCGTATTTTCATCAAAGAATGATTATTGTTGAAAAGAATGTTTTGCGACAGAAACTATCCATCTAGTTTGGTTGAAAGAATTATGAAAGAAGTGATAGAAGTTAGATACATCAAATTTCAGCCTATTCTAAAATGTACTTTTAAGCCAAAAATAAAGTAGTAGTGAACAACAATTTAGTTATATTTCCATTATCCATGTCCAGTGATATGGGAGCCATTCCAAATATCATAGCTAAAAATTGAAGTATAATTCAGAGGAATCAAGATATTTGCAATATAGCAGGAGCTTCCCCTGTTTTCTGCTACAAAAGAACATGTGCATTCAAAAATATTTTTGAAATTGATCATAGAAAGAGAATTAATATTAATAACAAGGGTATGTTTTCCTGTGGACAGTATACATTTTATAAACGTATACTGGTTTGTAAAGAATTTAAATTTACACATAATGGTTTTTATGTTATCATTAGTGTTTTTATGACTGTAATACCAGCAACATAGTCTACTATGTCTCTTGTGTTGTAATGTGCTTTATGTAGAAAAACAATCAGGCAGTTGTCTGATCGGAATAGGAATTATTGTCAAGCTATTGGAGCTAAAAACCTTAATAACACATTAGCAAAACATCTCCTTGATGCCCATATTAAATAATAGGGCCATTGTTCGAATACCAAGAGTGACTACTATGTAGTATGGTTAGAAAAATATACACTTTCCCTGCAATAGAACATCCAATTTCCTCTGCTAATGAAGTTATCCCCCTTTCACATTGGTATTCTATATGGTATAAGTCTAATAAATTGCACTCTATATGCATTAACACCGCACTATGCTTAAATGACCTTTCTATTTTCAATTAGTAACCCACATACTATTCTTTACCAGGAATGCTTAAATAATTCTAACTTAATTATTAAAAATAATCTTATCATATATGTTCTATCTTTCCAAAGATGCTCAAATGTCTGAAAATTGATTTTCATATTTTTTTTCTTATCTAATATGTAACTTTTTTTTTTTCTGTAAGAAATGTTATGCAAGAATGCATTTTTGCTTATTATATATTCTTTACCACTGTAATTTTCATCAATGTAACCTCTATTGTCATGAATGTAACTACTTGTGGAGCTTTTCTCCCTGGGCCTCCATTGAAAATGGGCTGATCTGACCCAGTGGACTCTCCCGGTCAACAAATTCCAATAAATAAATAAATAATTAAATATTTTTAAAAGAATATACTATTTATATAAAAAAGTATTATATTGTACATTTTTTTCTATTTCATATTTTGGTTGAATTCTTATGATGTAAAACAAAAGTCTGTTTTAAAAGTGAGAGAATGTTATGTGAATCTGGCACCTTTAAATTTCTAAGCAACTTTATTGGCTAATTAATTATAGTATATAAATGTGCTGGTGACATTATTTGAATGATTCTGATGAAGTCCCAGTGAGTGGGGATGAATGCGCTCGATCTGTTTTAATGTATTGAATAAACTAGTGTTTTACTTCAAATTTGAAGTTTGAAGTAATCCTTGTCCTGCTGACAACAATGCATCTTTCTCGACTAGTTGGTGAAACCTGTTCGCTGTGTTCTAATTTGCGGTACATTAGCAAAACATTGTTTAAGTTGTAGTTATATTCAGTTTAAGTTTATTGTCCTAGAACGTGTTCCTACTTTTATTGATAATGTTAACACTTTATTGGAAGTCAAAGAGCCGTGGTGGCAGTTGTTGCTGGGGGTGGATATTCAGATAGGTTTAAATGAACATTTAAATATTGTTTACTCAAGTGCAACAGCTAAAGAGGAAATTACATAATTTGATCTTTTTAAACTGATTGGTTATCATTTATATTTAAATGTAATGATTTGTATCATTGTCAGTTTCTAAAGAAGTTCTACTGTTTTATTAAAAGTAACAAAAGCAGTGAAAAATGACTTAGTTTTTGAATTTTCAGCTTGCTTTTTGCAATTTACCAGAAGTTTGTATTTTATTTATATGTGTGTGTGTATATGTATATATATATATATATATATATATATATATATATATATATATATATATATATATATATATATATATATATATATATATATATATATATATATATATATATATATATAATATATATATATGTACTGTACATATGTGTGTGTGTGTATATATACATATATATATATATATATATATATATATATATATATATATGTATATATATATATATATATATATATATATATATTTATATATCTTATATATCATTAACATCTTAGGTGAAGCCCCATCCTTTGTTTATAGGAAGACCAGGAGCATTAGAAGTTTTGTTGAATGTAAACCTAGACCATATGAGAAAAGCACTAAATGATGTTCATAGGTTCATAGGTAGGTACTAGGCTACTGGCCCTAGGGCCTATATAAGCCTAGCCAAAAGGTACCCTGGCTTTTGCTACCCAAGAAAATTATTTTCCTGTGCCACTGTCGAGCAGAGCCACAGAGGTGATCCCCGGGGTGAATTTCCTATTTCCCATCCAATCATCAAGATTTTTCTTGAAGAGTGCTAATGAGGAGCATGTTCTGTTTATTGTGGTAAGAAGGTTTAGGTCCTTAGATTGTGTAGCTCAGAGGAATTGTGATTTCTTTAAGTGGAGCATGTCCAACAGCTCTGGATTTGACATAACTTTGTATGTTAGGCAGAGATCGCCTCTGAGTAGGTGATATGTGGTGGAGTAAAGCTGGAGTTTTTTGAGACGGTCTGCATACGGCATCTGTTTGAGGCCGATAATCCTCTTGTGAGGTATTTCTGCTGCCTTTCCAGTTGTTGTAGATGTCTTTTGAGGTACATATCAAAAGGGGCATTGTACTCTCTAATGGGTCTAATGAGTGACAAGTAGAGGGGAACAATGACTTCTTTTTTCCTGGATGAGAAACCTTTTGCGATGAGGTGTGCCATGTAGAAGAATTTCCTGACTACTGTGGTGATGTGATTATCAAAGGAGAGACTACTGTCTACCTGTGCCCCAAGGTCTCTTATCACACTTTCAGTGTTAAGTAGACTAACACCTATATGGTAACTCATGGGTACAGAGTTTTTACCAAAGGGGATGACAATGCACTTTTTAGCATTGAGCTTGAGGCCATGGCTTTGACACCAGGGATCTGTCTCAGTGAGGCCCTTTTGTAGGATGTCCACATTGTTAGGAGCTTCGATTATGGCTCCTAGTTTGCAGTCATCTGTGAACTTCATTAGCCAAAGACCTTCTGTGTTAGCCTGTACTTCAGAAAAGTAGATACCAAACAGGAGAGGACCCAGGACTGAACCCTATGGTACCCCACTTGAAACTGGTTTGAAGTCGGAGTAGGAGTCTGCTACTTTCACAGTGTGGTTCTGCCAGTGAGCCAGATGGCAACCCCTTGTGACATAGGGATTTATACCTAGTTTAGTGAGCTTATCTATATTTCCAGAGTAGGGGATGGGGTCAAAAGCCTTGGCAACATCTAGATAGGCTGTGTGAACCACCTTACCCTCATCTATGGCTTTGGTGACTGTTTCGAAGAAGTCTATCAGGTTTATGAGACATGATCTGCCTTTTACAAACCCAAACTGGGTGGGGTCCAGAGTTTGGAGATTACCAGTGTCTTTGTTTATAAGTTCCATGATGATGCATTCCATAGTCTTGCAGACCAGGCTCATTAGGCTAATGGGATGGCAGTTCCCGGGTTCCGTGGTGCCTCTCCCTTTGTGGAGTGGGATAACAGTGGACTGGGCACAAAGCCTGAGGTGAGGCTATGATTGAACATGGTGCTTAGGTGGGGTGCCAGTTCATTCTGTAGTTCATGTAGAACGCAGCCTGGGATGTTGTCGGGTCCCATGGATGCTGTGTTCTTGGCTTTGGAGAGTATGTTTTTTACCTGTGCAGCCATAATTACAGGAACTTTGCATTCTTCCGGTATAGAGATGGGCCCTTTAGGGGGTGAGAGGGGGTAAAGTTAGCACTGAACCTATCTGTCAGGATGTTGGCAATATCAATTGATTCTGTATATTTATTGCCATTGTGCTGTAACTCAGAGCAGAACTGGGTGTTGCCATTGAGATTCTTGACATAGCTATAGAATGCTTTGTGGTTGTCTTTAGAATCAGTGGTGATTTTGTTTTCGTAACTAACTTTGGAGGATTTTATGAGGGATCTCAACTCTTACTGAGGCTGACCAGGGAGTTCCTCCAATCATGGGATTTTACTCTTTTTTGCAACAGTTTCTTTTTTCTGTTGTAGAGTTTGTTTATAGCAGGGGACCACCAGATTGGCTTCCTTTTTTTGGAGGATAGCATCTTGGTTCTGTTAGGGATAGCACAATCCATGCACTCATGTAAGTGCTTATAAAGTGCATTTGTGTAGGATTCAGCAGTCGTACCTCTATTGTCCGTCTGCATGGGTGTTGTGAAGTTTGCCACGTCTGTGTTAAGAAATGTGAAGTTGGCTTTGGAGAAATTTTTTACGGTGGTTTCCCTAATGGGGGGTGGAGGTGGGAGGTGGATGCCAAGGGTGATTAGCTTGTGGTTGGATCTGACCAACAAGGAATTGACCTCTGGTGTGTAACAGCGGTCTCCCATGATGGTAATGACCAGGTCTAGGATATTGCTGCCCCTGGTGGGGTGTGGATAAGTTGATCCAAGGTGTTGGAATATATGAATTCCAGAAAACATTGAGTAAAGGTGTTGGTACATGAGTAGTTTTCCCAGTTAATGGTGGAGTAGTTGAAATCATCCATTATTAGGGTGTTGGGTTGTACCCTAATATTTTCCAGTGCATCAAGAAATGAGGAGTGGGAATCCTGGGCCATGGTGGGGGATCTGTAGCAAGTTACAATTTGGATTGCGGTCTTGCCCAGAGTTAGTTGTACTTGGATAATCTTGGATGCATTATGCTGAGCAACTAGCCTGGAGTTGTGGATATCCTTAATGAATATGGACACACCTCCACCTTTAGTGTTTCAGTCCAGGTTGGGTGGCCGAAAGGTGTGGTATGAATTATAGCCTGGTAATGCAGGGGTGCTCTCTAGAGCCTTGAACCAGATCTCTGTCACTGCACAGATGTCGATGTTCTCCTTTTTAAGGAGTGCCTCAAGTGAATTGTACATTTTGTATATTTCTACAGCAAGGTGATACTTTTTATTGCCCTTATTTAAAGATAATCATTAAGACCAGTGCAGGGGGTGACTGTAACACTACAAAAGTAATTTACAGGACACAGTGCAATGAATGTGATGCATTCTATGTGAGCAAGACTGTAAATAAACTCAAGCATAGGATTTCATGTCATCTGTCAGAAATCTGCTCTGGATGTAAAAATAATGCACTAGCCATACACCTTTCTCTTCATAAAAGACACACAGATTTTAAGCTCCAGATCCTGGATCGCATAGACATGGGTGATCTTGAAGGAGACATCCCAAATATTCTGGAGAAACATGAACTCATGTGGCAATTAAAGCTGAACTCTTTTAGGAAACCTGGACTAAACTACTACTGTTCAATTAAAAGTGTACTGAAACCTAAAATACTGCCACATTGTTTACATGATTTTTCTTTTGGCTTTTCCTGGTTAGGGGTCGCCACAGTGGATCACCTGTGCACTCATGATTGGCAGTGGAGTTTTACAGTCTCTAGTTGCCAGCCTGGCACCCAACCTTCCACAGAAGGCACGCACACACACACACACACACACACCTAGGGCCAATTTAGAGTATCCAATCCACCTACAGCATGTCTTTGGGATGTGGGGGGAAACCAGAGCACCCAGAGAAACCCATGTGACCACAGGGAGGACATGCAGACTCAGCAAAGAAGGCACCCCAGCCGAGGATCGAACCGGAAAACCTCTTGCTGTGAGGCAGCAATGCTAACCGCTGCACCACAGTGGCTGCCCAATATTGTTTACATGACTAATTTTATTTTATTTTATTTTATTCCACCAGTTGGTTTTAAATACCATTTTAAATCAGTTGTAATTTTAGTGTATATTTTGATTCCATCATCATACATTTTTTCTTATTATTTTTTCTTTTTCTGGTTCAGTTTTTTCCACTTTATTCAAAATGATGTGTAATAACAAAACTAACTAATTATACAATAATACTTTATAGATAGTTTTTAGGGTTCTTGTACGCAGACCTGAAGAAGTCTGGAAGGACGAAAGCGATCTTTAGTAACAATAGGTTATGAAAATAGAACATGATTTTTTACAATTGATTTTTTACATGCAAAGTGTATATGTATATATATATTTTTTTTGATTGCCAAATGGACTAATTTTGATATATTTCCAGCCATGTAGTATATTGTCTTGAATAAAATCACAGACTTAATAATCTACTTAATAATCTGGTTAAATAAGAGGTACCACATCATTATAAGTTTTATTTAAAGTACATAAGGGTTATATTATTATAACAGCTACTAAGTAGGGCAGGGCCAGCTCAAATGTCACACTGATGGGGGAAGGGATGTGAATTTAACATGCGTACCAATAACACTTTGTTTTACAGCAAAGTAAACCACTCCCTTGCATGATAAACAGTGTATGTGTATATATATATATATATATATATATATATATATATATATATATATATATATATATATATATACATATATTTAGAAAGCTTGTGAGGAAACTATTATTCTATTTTTGTTTGACTTGGATCGCTTGTCTGTGTACTTAATAAAGAATTTTCTACTGGAAACAGAATGCCTGCCTTGCTTGGATTACTTTTGAATACTTAGTAATTCTGTACAATTATATATTTTTATTACTTTTTTTTTACTAAAGATGAGTTTAAGTTTGCTACTTCTACTACTATTGTCTGATCTGATTAATATATAGTGATTAACTAGAGATATATGGACTGAAAATCATCCACACAGAGATGTTTCTTACAATGTTTTGTTTAAATCATACTTGCATACACCTCAGTTATTAAGTCAAACTAGTAAAGAAATATTAAATACCACACAAACAAAAGTGATTATTACTTCAAAAATGCCATTCAACCTCCAAGGGAAAGAGCGCCTGTGTTGATTATCCATTTTCTTTCAATTCTGCCTACCCAGTTATGTAAATTTATTGGGAACTTGTATTACCTCAAAATTTGTGCATGCACAGCCTATTGCAAAGGTCCTAAATGATTCAGAAATATTTTTTTATTCTAAAAAACAGAAAACATTGAAACTACCTAGCCATTGCATAACTACATTAATTCATGGTTAGTGGGTGAGTTATTTTGCTATATACTAATTTTGCTATTTTTGTCAATTGGGCTGCGTCCCCATGACCAAACTTCAGCAGTCTTGAGTATATCACAACATAGTACACATTCTAACCATGCCATACCACTATAGCTGTGTACAACACTCCATGAATGGCAGCAAAATAAATAACTAGACTTTATTTGCATACGATTGTTAAGACATGGAAATGGTAGCTCAAACAGCAAGTGTATTTAGCTTGGCATAGACAGAAAAATGCACTTCTCTTGGCCTGTTTGACAAATATTTTGTGTTTGGGGTATTATTCTAGCAATTCACTCTGTGATTCTACTTAGCAATTGTATATTCACACTTGAAGATCAAACAACAAAAAGGACTGCATAAATAACATTTGTCTTTGGCTTTTGCCTTCTTGGATTATTGCATAATTTGCCAGGAGTAATGTTATTTCTGTGGTTCTTTTCTGTTGTTTTTTTCTTCAGGTGTGAATGTATGCATGTATCTGAAGACAACTTCGCTCAGAAGAGTTTTGACTTCTGTGATACAGCACAAAAGATAGCCCTTTGTTTTTCAGATTACTAGACTTGTGAAGTGAATGAGTTTGGCCTGTGTCTCTTAAGGGGTTTATTTTTGTGATTTGAATATGGATTACCACAAAAAGGAAAGCCGATAATCATTATCAGGTGTCAGGTGCCTAAATGGTCCATAGAGGGAACAGAATTACGAGCTCCTTTGGTAGGAGTGACTGAACCTGCAGATTTTGTTTGCAATATTCTATGCTTTTAGATGCATGTTCTAGAGATATCCATACTGCAGGATGTCAGACTATGGCAGGCTGCATTTGGCAGTCAGGAACATCATCTCATTCTCTGTAATGTTCACATTATGCATTTTATTTATGGCAAAGACTAGAATAAGCAGATACCACTCAAACTCTACTGATTCCAATAAGCATTTAACTACCATCAGCCCAGTGACACCTGAAGGCATAAACTGTAATCTGTTCGTAGCTCCATTAATAATTGCAAAACTATGTTACATACATGTTATTGAAAATTTTCAGCTTAAAGCATCCATGAAGCACAAAGCAGCTTCTAGGAATATTTCCTTCTGTCTAGAACAGCTGGAGAGTTACTAATTATTTCACATACTCATAATTTAGGAAATGGTTACAGTCTTTGTATCTTAAATATCTCAACAACCAAGCAGCATGGACCAAAATGCCTGACCTCATCAGAAAGGTGACAACTGGATAAACACACATGCTGCTCACTATAGTTATGCACCTTGAAAGGGTTACAGGTATAGAATTAATTTACTAGAATTATAAAAATTAAGATCCATCATAGAATTATCAACTGCATTTTAGAGCTATAACTATAATAAGTGCTATTACTATGAAGATGAGTTTATAGTTCTCTAGCAATAACTATGGTTCTAGAGTATGTTCCTTTGTTTATAGTGTGAATTTATAATTTAATTTTATGAATTTTCTCAGGATACAATAATTGGAAATTAGAAGACAGCTTTTAATAGCTCCTTTGGTGGCAAAATAATGCATTCTCTGTATTTTGTCTCATTCATAGCAAGTAGACACTAAGGATATGGAACAGATTTTATGCTTACAAGGAGGGTGCAGAAACATAAGCTGCACTTATATTTTAGCAATTTTTTTTCTGGGTATGTAGATTAAAAGTAAGTTTACTTCTAAAGCTAATAACTGTGACATTTACTACACAAAATGAAGTTATCTGCACAAAGGTAGACTTAAAGACAAACAGCAATGTTTCAATTTAATTTATATACATGTAGACATAACAGGGGATCCAGGTAGAACCTGATGTTGCATCTTTGCTTACTGGAATACATCTAGAAAGACACATGATCAGTGTAACATGTCACTGTTTCCTTGACTTTTAGTTGTCAGGTCAACCACTCACCTTGATGGCTAGGGAAATGCAAACAACTAGATTTCAGATTTGTGAAACCACTCCAGTGAGGTTTCATGAAGGCGCAGCATTGCTTCAACAGAGAATGTCAACAGGTATGCTTTACTGCCATGACTAGACACAAGTAGTGTTCAGAGTTAAGGGCAGTCGATGCTATCTGAGGAAGTGGATGATAGGTGAACACTGTCTTCTGTAGTAACACATATGCATGCTATTACTATTAAATGGGTAAAGCAGATATTTCCTCATACCATTCTTAAATAAGGACAATGGCTGCAACTACTTTTCTATATCTGGGCACTGAACACACGCTTGATATTAAGTATAATGTTTTTATGCTAGCAAAAATGCAGGCTGAGAAAGCAGGATTTAGGAACTTATGGTGTGTGTTGCATAAGCCACATAACATTTATTTATTTTATTTTCCATTTGTTTACCGGGGGTGTCCGACTGGGCCAGAGTCCCGTTTTCAGCAGAGGGCCAGGGAGAAAGGCTCCTTTATAAAAAAAAAAAAAAATTACATGCAAATTCATGCAATACAATACCAGAAACACATAATTTTACCGTACAATACCAGAAACACACAACAATTTTATAATACAATACAAGAAAACACATTACAGGATAATACAACAAATATAGGCAGGAAGTAAGCTAAACAACTAACTGACAAAAACAAAGAGATGTCTGACAAAACATACAATACAGAGTAATAATATTCCGAGTACAAAAAATTGCTAATTAGCAAACTTTCAAATAAAAGTAGATTGTACCATCATAGGGAAATGGTAGATTTTTAGGTGAAATGTCATGGTATAGAGGGAAAATATTATGAAAAGCATATATGGTATAGAAGGCAAAAAAAAAAATAAAATAGCTGTTAGATGTTATGTTAGTGGCATATATGCTTAAAATAGTGACAGCAAGGAAGTGTGGAGATGAGTTGATAAGGAAGGAAAGAAGATGCATATAAAAGACTTGAGATTAAGTGTAAAGTGGTTTAAGGAGTAACGAATTACAGGAAGGTAGAGAGAAGCTGCAATTTGGTAGGCACTGAAAGAAGCAGGTTAGAATATAAAAAAAGAAGATAATTATGGTTGAAAGAAAACAGATGGACAGAATAAATCAACCTGGGTTAGTGCAGGAGCAAAGCCAGATGTTAGCTAGGTATTCCTTAAAATATGGATGTATTGTTAGTGTTTAGTATCATCTGAGGTATGGAATTCTAGGACTTGGATATCTGGTGGGAGAATAGAGAATTGCTGTGATAGTTATTAGGTTTAATTACTGTAAGTAGTAATTTGTTGGAGGATCTTAGTGTTCTGTTGGGTGAGTAGGGATGAACTAAATTCTTAAGTGGTGGACAGTAATCTGGATGGTATAAGACAGAATGAACGAATGTTAGCTGGTTGACAGATAAGCGGTGAACTAGTTTGATCCAATTAAGTGTATGAAGTACTGTACAATGATGTGATCTGTGAGGGAAGTTAGTAGCAAATTTTGCAATTTTGTTATAACAGGACTCCAGCTTGTTTAAGTCAGATTTTCTGAGGTTAGTGAATATTGGCAAGGCATAAAGGAGGGTAGAGAGCAGATGGGTCCTTGCTATGGAATGTCTAGTGACATCATTTAGGTTGTATAGCAAACCAAGCTTAATGTGGACCTTTTTGATAGCTAAAGTGAAGTACTTGTCAAGTTTGTAACTTCAAGGAGTTTGGTGTTCTGAACAGGTTCTATTTTAGTTTTATTGCTGAGTAGGTGGTGAAAGGGGTATAGTTATCAGGTGCTTTATTATTAGTGAAGAGCATAAGCTTTGTTTTATTTGGATTGAGTATACATTGAGAGTCAGAGAGATATTTGTCAATGTCCTGTAGAAATTGTTGGGTTGTTTGTACGAGTTCTGGTATGGAGGGAGTTGAGCATATGAGGGAGGAGTCATCAGCACATTGAACAATAGTTGCATGCTGGGTGACTGTGCTGAGCCTATTGGTAAATATGGTGAAAAGCAGTGGATGAGAATTGAGCCTTGGGGTATGCCTACTGAGACTGGTAGTAAGGTAGATAGTTCAGTTTGCCACTTCATTGCCTGTTGGCGGTTATTTAGGTAGCTGAGAAACCAGAGGAGGGTAGGCCGGGTTAGAACTAAAGTCGCTTGTTCTTTTAGCAGCTTTTTGTGTGACACTGTATCAAGGGCCTTAGACACATCAAGAAAGATGACAGAAATGAGCTGGTTATCATTTCCAAGATGGCTGATTGAGTTTGTAAAGCTGACAATGGCAGTGGTGGTACTGGGTTTAGGTCTGAAGTCATGCTGAGATCCAGATAGGAGATTATTACTTAGCAGGTAGTTAAGGAGTTGTTTGTGTATGCATTTTTCAATAATTTTGGCTATGGGGGAGGATGGAAAATGACCTGTAGTTTGACAGCTGTGTAGAGGTACCACCTTTATGCAGGTGGATGATATAGAAGAATTTTCAGAGTTTGGGTACATATTGCTCAGTAATGGAGCAGTTTGTTAGGAGAGATATAGGGTAGGAGATGGAGACTGTTGCTAATTTTAGAAATTTGTTGGGGAGTTGGTCAGCTGCGATAGAGGATGACTTAAGTTTGGACAGATATTTTTTGATGATATTAGTTTGAACTGGTTTGCTTGTAAAGGAACTGGAGGAACTGCCTAGTATGTTGGGGATAGATAAGGGGTCTTATTGTTATTTTTTACTAGGCACAGTATAGAGTTGATATTGATAAAGTGTGAATTAAATTGTGTGGCTATACTATCTGTGGTATTTGGAGTGGTTGGAGATGGGGTTGTGTTCTGTCCAGGTGTAAGTAGATGTTTAATGGCACCCCAGAATTTCTGGGGTTTGCTTTTGTGATTTTGTTGCATGGATGTATAGCATAGGTTTTTGTCTCATTTGATTTGTTTTTTGACAAGGTTGTGTAATTGATGGTATGTGAGGAGAGAATCTTGACTTTTGGTCTTATGGTGTAGGTCCCATGCTCTGTCTGTCAGCCTTAGGAGTTCCTTAATCTCACTGGTAAGCCATGGCATGTGCTTGGAGTTAGTACATATCTTTCTAAGGGGAGCTAGGTTTTTAGTATATTGAGGAATTTATCATTAAAATATTCAGCAGCCATGTCTAGGTACAGGTGTTTTACAGGGGACCAGTCGCATTATTGCAGAATGTCTTCGGAAAATTCATGGGAGAAATGTGTTTTGTTGCTTACAAGTATGTAAGCAATATTTTCAGTAGGATAGATGCATTGCCTACGGAGGTAAATGGGTAGATGATCACTTTGTCACCAATTAGGCTCTCTCCCTGACTGCCTGAGTGAGGGTTTCTTTGTCAGTGTCCTGTCAAGGATTGATTCTTTTTTTTGCTATGCTTGCCAAATCTGGTAGGGAATTGTATAATTTGACAGAAACCATGGAGGCTGATAAAATTGGAGGAATTATCTGATGAGCAGGTGGACCAATCCTTGTTGAAATCTCCCATTATTATAGTTTCTTGTCTAAAAGTTGAAGCACTTCAACAAAGGAGGTCTTCAATAGTGGAAGTCTTGTTACCTGGGGGTATATAGATAGCTATTATAATAATGTGTTTGTGGGAGTTTAATTGAAGGTGGCTAATTAACATTCCTGTATTTTGTAGTTCTGGGAGGTTGGCTTCGAGTCTTTCTAGTTTGATAGTGTTCTTGTATATTATAGCTATGCCACCACCTATTGTATGTATTCTGGCGTGTCTATGTATGTTGTAACCCTGAGTTAGGATTTCACTATTAGGTATGTGGGGTTTTAGCCAGGTTTCTGTTAGGATAGATAAGCTGGGGTCCAATGGGTGACAGTTGCATGAAACTCATGACTTTTGTTAAGTATATTTCTTAGGTTCATGTTTAATAGTAGGAGATCTGAGCTACTGTGAGAGAAATAGTGGTGTTTGGTGAGTAAGTGAGGTTTGTAGTGTGAGGCATTCTGGGAAGTCTGAGAGAGTAAGATTTGGTAACTGATGGTGTGAGCATATGCCCCCAGATTCTGTGGCAGGGCTCAGAAAAAGCAGTTTCCTCATATTACCAACAATTTATATTTTAAGGAGAAAATACCTTGTGGGGTGACTGACCTTCAGTTGTAGCACTGGTGGTATAGTGGTGAGCATAGCTGCTTTCCAAACAGTTGACCCAGGTTTGATTCCCGTCTAATGCACGAAGTCTGTACATTTAGGGGTTGGGAGGGTGGCCTAATGGTTAAGATGTTTGCCTTACAAACACAAAGTGCAGGGTTTGAATCTCACAAGGGATAATTGGCTAGGCTTACAATGGCTCGCAAGGGCACTTAGCCTAATACTAATCTATGAAACCTATGAAAACTGACCATAAAATCAGAAGAAATGAAATTGAATAAATAGGTCACAGAAATAGTTGCTTAGAACATTAGCAGTGGAAACCAGACTTATTACTATAGACATTAACAACATAATATTAATGTAAAACTTGGTATTCCCTTTCTAGAAGGCTGATAATAGTTTTTATAGTTTTTTAAAAAGCACGGGTCTTCCAGCATACCAAGATATAGAACCAAAGCTCTTCCCTGCCTACTCATGTGATTTACCTGTTGCTCTTCCTCCCCATGTACTCCAGCCATGGTGAATCCTTTCTGTTACCATAGACATACTCAGGCAGCTGGGTGTCTGACTGAGTAACACCAAGGTACTCAAGAAGTCAGATTAGTTCTTTGGCTCCTTCATCATGGGTGTTGTTCCTATCTGAGTACTTAGTAAAATGACTACTTCTTCAAAACACACACACACACACACACATATATATATATATCTATACATATATATATATATATATGTATATATATATATATATATATATATATATATATATATATATATATATATATTAAGACACACACACATGTATATATATATATATATATATATATATATATATATATTTAGATTTGGCATAGCCTTACTGGATGGCCTCTTCATTTATCTGGCATGTATTTTTCATGTTTTTTTTTTCATGCTTGCCTTTATGCATGACATTTGTGGAAAAGTTACATGAGTCACTGTTCTTATCTACTCCAAACATTATCAGGCCAGTTTTTCTAAAACTGTTCCGGTTTTGGCAATTATAGTACAGTGGCTTCAGCCCTAAATGCCCCACTAACATTTCTGGTACTACATTCTGTTACCGATTTGGTCTATGTGGTTATACCTACTACAAGAAGGATTTGAGGAAACCTACTGCAGTTATGTGAGCTGCTCAGTATAACTCTATATTTCAACATATTCGCAGCCCCCTGCACCCTTTTGTCAAGGAATTAATCCCCATACCCCCTTACTGAAGTAAATTAACTCCATGGTCATGCAATAGTAAGGAAAAGTGAATAAAAAACACTGCATTACACCATCAACCCACACAATACAAGTCTATGTAAAAAAAAATCTAAACAAATTAAAAATCTGCTCACACAGAGTGTAGGATATTCCTCTATTTGTAGAATATGTGTTAGCATCCCCATAGTTCCTTGACATCAGAGCGTAATGTAACTCTGTTCCAGTTATCCATTTATTCCTAGTTTTCCTCATCCTCTTGTTTCCTGCTGGCATAATTTTCTATCTTCCTCCTTTGGGTTGATTTATCTTGCTTTTAGTTAAGGAAACCTTCAGAGAGAACATATGGCTCATCTGTTACTGTAGACATATGTAGACAGTAATGTTTTAGTAGGCAGTCCTTCAAAACAGCAATAAAAAGTATATCCGAGTAATTATGTATTATTTATTTATTTATTTATTTATTTTACATTTGTTGACCGAGATTGTCCGACTGAGCTGAAGAGCCCTTTTTCAGCAGAGGCCCGGGGAGAAAAGCTCCAACATATTATACAATTTTCATTATAAATTAGCATTAAACAGCAATGTTACAGGATTATTACAAGGCATTAAGTAGCAATACAATGTTAGACAGTGTCAATAATCAGGAGTATAGCATAACTATTTCAAGATGTATAAAAAGAAATATGTCATTAAGATGAGTATAGTTTTTGGGGTAAGTGGTTAAAAAAACAGTTTTATCATGGTGTACTTGCAAGAAGGCAAGACAATTACAATATAATGTTTCTCTGAGGCAATTTGCTTAATAAATTTTAGAAGACAGTAGAAATAGTCAAGGAAGATTAGAGAGAGCTAGTGAGAAGAGTGAGTTAAGGGCAGAAAGTAGATTAAGGTATGACAAGTAGGGGATGTTAAGGAGAGAGAGTGCAGTGGCAGGACCAGTCACTTTTAAAGTGGTTGTCTTAAATTGTTTAGGATGTGTAAGTAATGTAAGGGGAACTAATGCCAATCTGTTTTATTTCATGGCAAACGCTATAAAAGGCTACCTTGAGTATCTGATACCCTGGTGATTATACCTTGTAAGTGAACATGCTTTATTAGACACAATGTTAGTTGTCCTTCAGTGGAATTACTATACTTGCTGACTCGTGGTAATGGAGGCAAAGTATCTCATGCTGTTGGTGAGATGGGTTTGAGAATGAACTCAGAGCACTGCTACACCCGAGTAAGAGAAGAGGGGACGAGGAAATATGAGGTTCAAAGTGGCCTGATCTCTCTTCTCTCAGAGAGTATGGGGATGCTTTTCATTCCTCTGCGATCTTAAGGCTTCTGTTGTGCTGAACAGAGTGCATGTGCTGTATTTTTAAGAAGCGATTCAAGGATGGCACATGCATATAAATAGCAAGCATGTGCTAGCTTCAGTGCCATTCTGAGACTGCAGCCAGAGTTGAGCATGTATGAGTGTAATAGTTAGTTTGTTTATAAGTTTATGGAAGTTAAAGTTATTAAGCTTCAATCCTGATGTGTTTGTACATAACAAAGCTGCTTGAATAGAACCCACAAAGACTTGTCTATTTTATCCTGACTAGACAAGCAACATGGTCTCAGAAACGGGATTCCAGAGACAGCTTTTCAGAGCTATGAGGTGCAGAGTTAACAGTGAAGGTAAACTAAGAGAAACGAGTGCAAAAAAGGCCAGAAATGAACAAAAGGTAATGAAAACTTGCACAAACAATTTATTTTATAAAAAATATAAAACAGAGCATTACAAAGGCACAAACCGCATTATTAAACAAGCGAGAGGCACAAAAGGTTTATTAATTGAAATGAAACAAAATGTTTAAAATTAAGATATTTGATAAAACAATTATCAGAAAAGCACATAAGCGGTTCAAAATTACCTCGGAACTGCAAAATGAGCTTGTTTAAAGCAAAACGGGCATGTTTAGAGTAAAATAAGCACAAGAAAAGTACAATGGGCATGGAAAAAGATTAAATGAACAAAATGAATATAATAAGGGCAAAAGGATACATTAAGCATAAATAAAGCAAGGCAAATGCATTTTTTTTTGCAAAGTACTGTGTTTTGGCATAACTATTATTTCACATTGTATTCAGGGCATAACTAGAGTTATTTGAAGTGTGTAAAGTGCTTACAGTGTGTGCTTATTAGTGTGCATGTATTCTGAAAAGTTTGTGTGCAAAATACAACTATTTCATGAAGTACAGTCAAAATACAGCCATTTTGAAAAGTTTCTTGTGTTGGGTGTGTCTATTCACAAAGTGCCACCATTACAGAGTGTTTTGTGCACTGCAAAGAGTTATTTAGCAAAGGACAGCCATTTTGGGAACGCAGTGAATTTGTTAGCAAAAAACTAAGTGTTTTGTACTGTCTGGATCAACAGTAAATCCACCGAGCTCAAATTAGACATTGTTATGTCAGCAGACACATTTGCTATGGTAAGAACTAGTGAACAACTCAATGTGGCCAGTTGTGAGAAACTTGTTGCTTATGGAGGTGAAGAAATTCAAACCGAAATCTCAGTTGTGCTTTCATGTTATTTGGCTAGGCACTGTTACAGCTTGTTATTCTATGTAGTCCAAAGACCTGTGCAGTCATTAGTGGGTCTCAGAGACAGTTTGAGAATGAATTTGCTATCTTTTACCAAAGAAGTTCAGCATTTAACCACATATCCTAGTTCCAATTTTACTGAAGCCATTTTCTCAGAGTATGCTGGTGTTTTCTATGACAAGTTGGACAAACTTCCAGTTGTGTATTCCATGAAGTTAGACCTAGAGGTCAGTCCAGTGGACAGACCAGCAAGAAAAGTTCCAATAGCTATGCAAGATAAAGTCAAAGCTCAGTTGGATAAAATGGTGCAGCAAGGTGTAATTTGTCCAGTTACAGAACCGACTGAATGGGTGTTTCCCATGATAGCAGCCCACAAGAAAGGCTCAGATAAAATCAGAATATGTATCGACCCAAGAGATTTGAACAAAGCATTGAAGAGACCACATCATCCAATGCGTACAGTCGAGGAAGTTGCAGCCCTAAAACCAAATGCCACTGTTTTTTCTGTCAAAAGTTCATTTTAGGCAAGTGATATTTGATTGCAAATCCTCATTACTGACTACTTTCAGTACCCTGTTTGGCAGATATAGATTCCTCAGGATGCCATTCCTAATTAATTCTGCAAGTGAAGTCTTTCAGTGTGCAATGGAGCAATTTTTTTCAGGTTATCCTTGTGCCATAATAGCAGATGATTTATTGGTTGGAGGCAATGGGGAAGCAGAGCATGGCAGAAACCTTAAGAAAGTTCTAGACAGAGCACGTGAAGTAAACTTAAAGCTCAATCTTCTGAAGTGCAAATTCAGATTACCAGGAGTTACATATATAGGTCATTTATTTATTAGCACTGGCTTGAGACCAGACCTGTCCAAGCAAGCAGCCATTCTTGAGATCCCAGCACCAGATAATGTTCAAGCTCTACAACATTTTCTTGGCATGGTCATCTATTTAGGCAAGTTTATGCCAGACTTCAATGAGCTGACAATACCATTGAGAGAGCTGATGCGCAAAAACGTTACATGGTCTTGGTTGGAATAGCACTAGAAAGTGATTTGAAGACCTTAAGCAGAAAATTGCCACCCCACCTACATTAAGATACTATGATGTCAATAAACTATAACTCTGTCTTGTGATGCTTCAAGATTTGGTCTTGGCACAGTTATTCTTCAAGAAGGCAGACCAGTAGCCTATGCATCTAGAACTCCTACCAAAATGAAATGCAATATGCTCAAATTGAGAAAGAATTTTTGGCACTAGTATTTGCATGTTCAAGGTTTCATGATTATATCTATGGTTGAGCTATTCAGATTGAAACTGATCACCAACCTCTCGTCACTATTTTAAAGATGCCTATGCATTCAACTCAAGCGAGATTACAAAGAATGATGCTCAAATTGCAAAAGTAACTTCAAAATGGTCTATACAAAGGTAAAGTTCTTTTTCTGGTTGATACCTTATCCAGATTGCCCAGAAATACAATGGAACAACTTCGTCCAGAGAATTTTGAGTCTGACATCATGGAAGTTCATCATTTTTCTACCAGGAGACTTGATGAGCTGAGAGATCATACAAAGACTGATCCAGTTTTGCAAAAGCTCAATCACTACATTAATGTTGGATAGCTATCAAACCAATTTAGTGTACGACCTGAAGTGCAAACGTATTTTCCTTACAGTGATGAGATGTTGATGGAAAGTGGTATTATTTTCAAAGATCCTAAAATTGTTACTCCTGCTTCCTTACAGCATGAATATATCCATATTTTGCATCGTGGTCACCCAGGTTCTGAATCTACCAAAAGAAGGGTGAGAGAACTAGTATTTTGAACTTCTCTAGCAAAAGACATTGATAAAGTACTTTCTTCTTGTTCAGTATGTAATAGTACTAAGCAGCATTTGCAAAAAGAATCACTTCAGCTAAGTCAAGTTCCTGAACTACTTTGGTCAACAGTAGCCACTGATATATTTGAGTGGAGCATTCAGCATTACTTAGTGTTGGTAGACTCTTATTCTGACTGGTTTGAGATTGATTCACTACCTAATCTAATGTCCGCTGCTGTTATCACCAAGTTGAAATGCCGTTTCTCAGTCCATAGTAGTCCACACAAAGTTATTTCTGACAATGGTACTCAATTTACTAGTCAGTTATTTCAGAGATTTGCAAGAGAATGGGACTTTATACATGTTACTAGTAGCCTGAATATCCACAATCAAATGGACTAGCTGAACATGCAGTACAGAGTGCAGAGCAATTACTTGAGAGGTCAAAGCGTGATAATACCGATGTCTTTGAATTTACTTAATCTCAGAAACATACCTTGTGACGATATACTTGGTTCGCCTGCTCAGACACTTCTGTATAGGCAAACCAGAACAACATTGCTAATTACTTCCAGTTTGTTGAGGCCTAAAGCTATGAACAACTGGGCAATTACAGATCAATTATTCACAAAACGTTCTTTCCAGACGTCCAGCTATGATAAATCGAGCAGATTTCTTTGTCCATTGAAAAAAGGAGAGACAGTGAGGATACAAACGGTGAAAGGTTTGAACCAGATTGGTCAAGTAACAAGTATAATTACCGAACCAAGATCCTACTTCATAGAATCTCAGGGTATGGAGTACAGAAGAAATCTCAGACATCTTCTTCCAGTATCAGAATCAATATCGCAGCATTGTTTTTGTTCTGCAGACTTTAGAGCTCAAAGCAATCCAGACAATGTTTCTGTTCCAGAACGTATCTTAACTTCTACTTCCATTCCTGATGATGTTCCTAATGTCCCTAAGGTTGAGCATTCAGCAGAGACAGTCCCAGTTGCTAGACTTAATTCTAATTTTTATGTCACATGATTTTTTTTGTATTTCCAGACCTAGTGTGAAATACGCAGCAACCTGGACATAATTGTATATATGTATTTAGTTCTGTATAATTGCATGACAAAGAATTATTTCTATTGATTGCATGGCAACTGATGTTGTCAATATTGCATGACTTATTTCTCAAAGAGGAAGGATGTAGAACAGACTGTGTGTGCTGTATCTTTAAGAAGCATTTCAAAGACAACACGTGCATATAAATAGCAAGCACAGCTAGCTTCAGTGCATTTTGAGAGTGCAGCCAGAGTGTGAGCATGTATGAGTGTAATAACTAGTTTGTTTATAAGTTTATCGAAGTTAAAGTTAGTAAGCTTCAATCCTGATGTGTTTGTACATAATAAAGCTGCTTGAACAGAACCCACAAAGACTTGTCTATTTTATCCTGACTAGACAAGCGACAATTGGTTGTCAATGTGGGACCTCAGAAATGCACTCAAATTGCTTGCCCAGATGCTTTGGAAGACAAGTAAGTACGGTGATGTGCTCACCCCATAGTAGCACCATTGCATGAATGGCAACAGGGTGTGGCTTAAGGAATAAAAGCACTCTCTCTTCAGAGTCATACAGATCAGATGAGCTTACCACAGGCAGTATTTGGCCTGCTGATGTTAGAGTTTGAGGGGGGACCCTCAGTATGGTACCAGAAGATGGTGAAGCAGGCCACTTTCACAAGGGCTAACATGGACAGACAGATTTCCAGAAATAATTATAAAAATAGAGAATATTGTCCTTTTCTAATAGAATGAGAAGATCCAACATTTTGAAGGTGACATGGGAAAATTCAAATTAACTGCAGAATAAATATGAATTGTTTACTGGATTCAAGAAAACTGAAGCATTTTCAACATTGGAATAATAAAGGAAACAAGACTCTGTTTTGTAGCGGTATTGTAGAAACATATCACATTGCATTGCATTGGCTACAATTGATGCAATGCAATTACAGCTGATATAAAATTATCCTTTACTTTGTTTTACAAGCAAGATTATTTTTCTGATTTATATGTACCAAGGAAAGTGAATTCTAATTATGAATTTGAAAAAATGCATGCTTGGGTCTTTGAGTTTTCCAGGTCACCACTGATCCAGGGCCAGATTCCATGCAGTGAGGTAACAAAAAAAACATTCTTACTTTCAATGAAAAACCCATGCAGATTATTTCCCATGTAAAGAAAACAGAGATTTCTTTTTAATTGACATTTGATGAAGTACTGTTGCAAGTATATGTTTGACCTCATGATTACAGTTTGTGAACGCAAGTACATTGTAATGAAAATCTCAGTGAGTGCAGTATTAACAGTTTCTTGCTGTCCTCCTTGATGCTGTTTCTGTGAAGTGTACATATAAAAGAATTATTTAAAACTATTTCTTCTGTTGCAGCTAATGTCTTTCATATCAGAAGCTTGAAATTCCACATCGTGCCATTATACAGAAGTCTCCATTTGAAGGCAACATGCTTAAATAGTCACATTGTCTGCTAGATTGTATATTATTGAGAGTCCCTACTAGGGAACACTACTAAGCCATTGTATATAATCACTTTGTTTTTATAATTGTTTGCTAACTTCTGTGTAATCTATGTAAGTTTGTCTTTGTGGAGCTTTTTCTCCTCGGGCGTCCGCTGAAAATGGACATGTATCCAGTCGGACTATCCCGGTAAACAAATGTAAAATAAATAAATAAATAAATTATTATTAATGGGATGATCTGTTTATCTGCTGCTCCAGTCCAACAAAGGGTCGGTCTTGTATTATTTGTGAAAAAACAATTGAAATGGAATTTCATGCAGGTGTTTTGGATACTGTAGTAGAGCAGCATGATACAGTTTTCATGATTTCTTATCTAATTACCTTGACATACTTTTCATGTTTTCTTGCATGCTAGCTACTAGGACTTTATCCTTAGACACCTTCTTTTTATCAGGATCATGAATGGCTTCCTTTCTCACTAGTTTTGTAAATGGTACATAAAAATGCAGGAAGTCTGAAATGGGAATACATAAAATATGAATGAAAAAAATCTTGACAAAAAATTTTCAGTAATATAGAGGTATAATCAAATATTTACAGGAAAATAACAAGCATGCATAAAAATAACAAACATAGAAACATGCTTCTCAGTTCCTTTCATTAAGAATTCTGGACAAGCCAAAAATAATGTGGGACAAAGATTCAAAATCAGGGACATTTTTTAATCTACTTAAAACGTTACTAAAATAACAGTTTTGCATCGATTCATTTTCTTGACAAGAGGTATGAATGTCTATTGTCTGGCATTACTTGCTACCTATAATCCTAGTAATTTACCAGAAAATCAAAACTTTTATGACGAACAGGTAACAATACAAAACAAAATCAAGGACATTCTGCAAAATACTGAACAGTTGATAGTATACATTCAAATCAGCCTGTAAGGTAAACGCTTGTCTTAAGACTGAAAACAGAAGCTGCAGAGAACGTATTGATTTTCAGTACCAATGGGATTAAATGCCCAAACTCACTGTGCTTGATATAAAAGAAGTCCAGGAACTCTGCTCTTGTCTGTTCCAGGTCACTTTCATATCAGTGATTCGCATGACTTTTTGCAGGCCCATGTGTGTTGAAATGTCAAAAGCTTCTGCTAGTAACAGAAAACTTGTCGCTTCTTACACATGCTATTATCCTACTCATGCCATCATTTCTGAAATATTACGTGGTTTAGATCTCCTAAAATTGTTATAAACTATTTTTGTTGTAATTTACTTACAATGGTATTACAATGACAAAAGATACCGGTGAACACAATTCTGGTAAATAATTGTCTTAAATCTCAAGTTATGATATCTGGTTTCTCCAGAAACCTGACTACCATCATTCTCTTTCTCTTCTGCTCCTTTCGCTAGGCTAAATAAGACTGTCTTAGCCTCCCATGAGTTCTACCTGACCCAGGTGAAGAGATCAAGAATGCTGGTGTAGCATCATCCTACTTCTGCTGCAACTGATGATGCTGGGGAGCATCATCCTGCTGCTGCTGCTGCTGCTGCAGAGTATCATCCTGCTGCTGCTGCTGGGGAGCATCATCCTGCTGCTGCTGATGGGGAGCATCAATCTGCTGCTGCTGCTGCTGGGGAGCATCATCCTGCTGCTGCTGCTGCTGCTGCTGCTGGTGCTGGGGAGCTTCATCCTGCTGCTGCTAGTGTGGGAGCATCACCCTGCTGCTGCTGCTGATGCTACTGCTGGTGCTGCTGCTGGTGCTGGGGAGCTTCATGTTGTTGCTGCTTAGGAGCATCAAGCTGCTGCTGCTGCTGCTCAGGAGCATCATCCTGCTGCTGCTGCTGCTGGAGACCATCACCCTATTGGTGCTGGTGCTGGGGAGCTTCATCCCACTGCTGCTGCTGGTGCTGGGAGCAACACCCTGCTACTGCTGGTGCTGCTGATGCTGGTGCTGAGGAGCTTCATCCTGCTGCTGCTGCTGTTACTGCTGCTGGTGCTGATGAGCATCATCCTGCTGCTGCTGCTGCTGCTGGGGAGCATCATGCTAGTGTTGCTGCTGCTGGGGAGCATCATGCTACTGTTGCTGCTGCTGGGGAGCATCATCCTGCTGCTGCTTCTGCTGCTGCTGCTGAGGAGCATCATCCTGTTGCTGCTACTGCTGCTGGCGAGCATCACCTTGCTGGTGCTGGGGAGCTTCATCCTTCTGCTGCTGCTGATGCTGGGAACATCACCCTGCAGCTGCTAATGCTGCTGCTGCTGGTGCTGGGCAGCTTCATCCTGCTGCTCCTGCTGCTGCTGGTGCTGGTGCTGGGGAGCATCATCTTGCTGCTGCTGCTGGGCAGCATCATCCTGCTGTTGCTGCTGCTGGGGAGCAACATCCTGCTGCTGCTGATGGGGAGCATCATCTTGCTACTACTGCTGCTGTGGGGAGCATCATGCTCCTGCTGCTGCTGGGGAGCATCATCTTGCTGCTTCTACTGCTGCTGCTGTTGCTGTTGGGAGCATCATCCTGCTGCTGCTGCTGCTGGGGAGCATCATGCTACTGCTACTCCTTCTGGGGAGCATATTCCTGCTGCTGCTTCTGCTGGGTAGCATCAAGCTGCTGCTGGAGAGCATCATCATGCTGCTGTTTGGGAACATCAAGCTGCTGCTGTTGCTGGGGAGCATCATCCTGCTGCTGCTGTTGAGGAGTATCATCTTGCTCTTGCTGCAGCTGCTGAGGAGAATCATCCTGCTGCTGCTGCTGGAGAGCATGATCTAACCCATCATCCTGCATCACCCTTGGGGGCTCTGCCATAACTGCTTTCAGGAGGTGCACATGCACTCCACACATGGCAACCTACCAACCATGCATAACTCACCTCCTGGAGGGTGGAGCTCACCAAACTCTTCAAGCTGCTGATGCAGCAATTCAGGCTGCCTCCCTCTCCCCAGAATGGGTAAACCAACATCAGCTACTCACTCTTATCCTTTTCATCTAGTCCCTCCAGCATCCATGCCACAAATAAAACATAGATCATCTGGGATAGTGGATAGGATGGTGGGATTAATAGGCATGTTGATCCATTAGGAAATTAAATCTATTTTAATCTGTAGTATGTCCACTAGGTGGATAAAGAGGCTGCAGTTAGGCATGGTGGCATGTCACTAACCTTGTTTTGATGACACTGGGCATTTTAGGGTTCTGGTGGTACATTTTGCTCATGTGGTTTCACCTGGCCTGGGCTTATTGTTCTATGGTGCATTCAGCAGGCGATTACCTGAGAATCAGCCAGTTCAGGCCTTTTGGCAGATGGAGAGGGAGTTTTATGGGGATTTCCATTTGGTGACAGATGAGGCTTGTGTTCGGTTGGGGGATATGATTTGGGGGATTGGGGTTGGTGGTTTGTTGAAAGGAAGGAAGGAAGGAAGGATGATTGAGGGGATGTTGAATACCGAGAGTTTTCATGTTAACCTAGTGTGGGCGGTTCAGCTGGAGTTGTTGGGGATTAAGGTTCCTTTTCATTTGATTAGTGTGGAAGTGGAATGGCTTGTAGTGGTCGGGCTGCTAAAATGCCATAATCATTTAAATGTTTTATTACTTATAATGGATGGTTGGTGTGATGTCAGGACAGCTATTAAATTGAATTTTGCATAGAGATTTCATTTGGTTATTTTATTCATTGGCAGTAGAATGGGACTGCAATTTGGCATGATGGGAGGCAATGGGCTCTACCTGGTTTCATTTGGCAGTGAGCTTAGTGTTTGGCTGGTCAGTTGGCTGGTAATGACCTGAGAATCATTATGAAGCTGCTGTTGGTAGTTAGGAGTGAGTATTTAGCTCATACATAGTGGTTATGCTAGCTTCTGAAGATGGTTTGTAACTTTAGAATTGAAGAGGGATTAGTGCTTTGATTTCAGCTTTTTAGGCAATTGGCTATTTTTCTTATGTGATAAGGTTTTGGGAGGTGATGATACAGATCCAGTTTGGTTAGAGAAGATGGGGTACACCAAATGATGGTTGGCTTAATGCCTTTTAATGGTGGTTAGATTGTTAGAGTTTTGGTCAGAGAGAGGGGGAACAGCCTGGCCAGGCTGGTGGGTGGAGATGAGGGGCAGGCGTACCCTCTTCTGTTCCCCCTCTGGTGTTGGATGTTAAATTCTATGAGTTTGGAAAGGAAAGTGAGCAGTTGGACACTGCTTGCTAAGTAAAATATGTGAGTGGAGGTAAGCTGCTTATTTGGTTGGATGTATAATTCAATGAATGGTAACTGAAGTGAGTAGTGGTACGCTGCTTCATAAGTAAGCAAGTGGAGGTATGGATGATGCTTACTGGGTCAGGATGAGTGGGGTCATGCTGTCCTTGTTAATGTTACATGAATGTTATGCTCAACTATATCATGTGTTGGGTTGTATTAATAAATGTTGGTTAACAAATTATGTTTATGGAAATTTAATAAAGGTTGTCAAACGTCATTCGGTGTGAGATGTTTATTGACGGGGACTGGGACAAATGAAGTTTGGTAACAAACTAATTTGTCCAGGGACATCTTCAGGGGGGTCATATAAATATAGTAGCAGGATTTGAGAGGGTGGGGGTGAAAGGTTTAAATGGGAATGAGAGATGACTGGGAGGAAATGAAGTAAGAGGAGGAGGGAGTTAAGGGATTTAGGCAAGGGTAACTGGAGGAAGGAGACACATTTTGGGGTGAACTTGCTGCCAGACCTCCCTCCCTTTTGTGGTGAAATAGTGGGGATTGTGGTTATTTTATTAATCTGGGTAGAGCGGAGAAGAGGGGCAGGCTTGCCTTCTTCACTTCCCCCTCTGGTGTTGGATGTTCAATTCTATGAGTTTGGAAAGGAAAGTGAGTAGTTGGACACTGCTTGGTAAGTAAAATATGTGAGTGGAGGTAAGCTGCTTATTTGGTTGGATGTGTAATTCAATGAATGGCAACTGAAGTGAGTGGTGGTACGCTGCTAAATAAGTAAGCAAGTGGAGATACAGATGCTGCTTACTGGGTCAGCATGAGCGGGGTCACGCTATACTTGTTAATGTTAAATGAATGTTATGCTCAACTATACCATGTGTTAGTTGCAATTAATAAATATTGGTTAACAAATTATGTTTATGGAAATTTAATAAAGGTCATCAAACGTCATTCGGTGTGATGTGTTTATTGAAGAGGACCAGGGCAAAGTTTTCTTCAACAATAGCTAGGGTATCACCTAATGTCATGCAACAGTTATTTATTATTTATTATTATTAAGTACATACGGAAATACTGCTTATTTTTATAATTACTAATAAACAGCTACCAATATTCTACTATAGTGCAAAATAAACCACCATTTTCAGTAAACTGTTCTGCCCCCCAAATTGGTGTTTCACACCAAACATCTCAATAAAATGTAGGCCTCGCAGTTATGGAGATATGAACATAACGAAAGATAAATAATAAGTGACGGCAAAGGTTAATTTCTCCTCTTCAGGACATTCTAGGCTAACAACCTGTGAGTCATTCTGTTAATAACGCCTTGCCCTTTCTAATACTGTCTATTATTAGCTGTTAAGTCACTTAGCTAAAGAAGCCAGATCCAAAAAAAAGTCTGCATGCCATAAGGAGGTATGGTTATGAACCAGAAATATACAAAACAGGAGTTATAGGCTTGAATGAGTTAAAATACACCCCAAAGAAGGTGCTCTCTGTAGAATCAGAGCAACAACTACATACCTCCTACCTAGCATACTCTATGCACTCCCCATTTTCACCAACCTTCATGCCACTCAACTAAGTTAGTCAGAGCAATGTTATAACAGAATAGCAAGATTTGCCAAATCTGATGTCCCACTCTTCTCCACTAAAGAAACTTGACTGAATGGAATTCCTAGCTACTTCTAACTGTACCCACATGAAAGTAGTTTATGACTATTTGCACCATCCAACAAACACCCCTCATTATTAATCCACCTCTATTGGTGTTTCACTGCTGGGCAACTCTACTCTGCAGATAAATTCTTAGCTTCAAAATTAGAATACACAGCTCAAACATGGTCTTACTATACTTAAATTATATCACCAAGTTCTGCAATCAAACTTTCTGCCCTTGCACAACTCCAAAATATGCACCTTTATAAACAAGAACAATGTATCCACCTCCTTAATTGCCCGTGTATCTCTCCTCAAGGTTAGCTTGCCCTCCATCCATTTCCCCCTCCCAATTCTTCCTCCCCTTACCCTTTTCTTTGACTCTGTGGTAGAATGTGATGCTTGCCTATACACCCATCATTTAGATAATTCACCAAACTGACTTTCTTTGTGTGAATATTTTGGTCACATTCGCATCACATTTATGTACATGTTTACAGGAAACATACCTCTTGTAATATTTGGTGTAACCTCAAGAATTCAGCTTCTACCAACTACTTTTATTTTATTCCTAAACCACTGTTCTCTTATTGTTCCATACTACATTTCATGTAATTTGAATCTTTATTCATGATTATCACAGAATCCTGCAAAATGTATTAATTCTAAATTTCTGAAATGCAAAGAATCTTAGAAAACTGTCTATTGTTATATTGCAATAAAATATATAATCCTTTTTATTTTATTTTTACTAACATGCAAATGAATCATACCAATCTGTTTAATGCTTAAGATGTATCATCCATTTATATTTTTTAATGTGTGTCGCTCATTGCTCAATGGGTATTGCGTTTAATTTTTTTCTGTGTGTTTCTAATGTACACTGCTGATTACTCAATATGTATCATGTTTTTATTCTTCTGTGAAGCTTTCTTTCCCTTGCCTCCTCTGAAAAGGGGTCTTGCATGATGCAGACAGATTATCCTGTTAAACAAGTGCAATAAATAAATAAATAAATACATTTTAATAAACAGCTTGCCATTGCTGTAGATGATGTCCATCATGAACAGAAAGAGGTGTTCAGGGTAGTGCAGAAAGGAACAGACATAATGGTCCCTACACCAGGATGTAATTATACATGGGGGGGAGGGGGTTGAAAATAATTTTAAGGTAGCTGCTGCAACTAGACAAGATGTGGCAGCGATCTGATGGAGTTTCCATCATTATGGCTGGATCAAGAGATGACACATTTTTTTAGTGCCTTTGATGTATTCTTAGCAATCATAGGTATAGAGCAAGCTGTGGTGGTGAGAAGTCCAGCTCATGCATGACCACAAGAACCTAAGACATATGCTAGGTGGGGTTGGATGGTTCATTGCCATCTCTTTCCCTCTAGAGCAACTTCCTCACTTGATTAACAACTGCTAAACAATCTCTCCTGCATCTCCAAACCTCCTCTCTTATAACTACCCCCCTGGACAGGGACACCTTGACGTGGTGCAAAGTGGAATGATACAGGGGCAATTTCTGGTACTACCCTACTGACTGGGGTTATCTTAGCAGAGTTGTAAAGGGAAGTGGACAGTAGCTTATCAGAGGTAGAGAGGAGCTAGACTGTCTGTGGTATCCTGTATACTGCTTGCATCGAGGGTTTTTCTGTTAAGCTACACTCCGTCTGATATGTGGTCTAACATCACAGTAGAGGCATGCAATGGCAATGCAAGGCAGCCATTCTTACTTATGTATTAACATTTCTGTCAAGCTACCTGCCCACCAAATTGTGGCAGACCTGATTGCATGGCTCTGGCATCACCACTACAATTTTTGTGTACATGTACCTAGCATGTCCACATGCTATTCTCCAAGGATAAATGAGCAAGCTGATCATCATCACTTACCTCTTCCCTAAATAACTCCAACAGGTGCATGAGATGCCAGTAAAACATGGGCTGCCTAGATCATAATCAAGGTTTTATCCCTCATGGGAGTATATAGTGGATATAAAAAGCGTCAAAATGCCATTTTTTTGTGATAAAAAAAATTAGACCATAAATCATTTCAAACCTTTTACCACCTTTAATGTGACCTATAACCTGTACAATTTAATTGAAAAACAAACAAATCTGTTAGAGGAAAATATAAAAAATAAAAAATGTGCAGTACGCTGGTTGCATAAGTGTGTACACCCTTAAGCTAATACTTTGTTGTGTGTCCACACCCTTAAACTAATACTTTGTCGAAGCACATTTTGAGTTAATTTGCAACTTTCAGTCTTCTTGGGTACATATCTGCCATCAATTAAAGAGACTCTGATTAACCCCAAATAAAATTCAGCTGTCCTAGTAGGATTTTCCTGACATTTACTCAGTTGCATGCTACAGCAAAAGCTATGGTTTGCAGACAGTTTGTAAAGCATCAAAGGGATCTCATTGTTGAAAGATATCAGTCAGGAGAAGGGTACAAAAACATTTCCACAGCATTGGATGTACCATGGAACACAGTGAAGACAGTCATCAAAAAGTGGAGAAAATATGGGACAGCAGCAACGTTGCAAAGAACTGGACGTCCCTCCAAAATTGATGAAAAGACAAGACAAAAACTGGTCAGGAAGGCTGCCAAGAGGCCTACAGCAACACTAAAGGAGCTGCAGGAATTGCTGGCAAGTACTGGTTGTGTACTACATGTAACAGCAATCTCCTATATTCTCCCTGTGTCTGGACTATGGGGTAGGGTTACAAGAAGGGAGCCTTTTTTTACACAGAAAAACATCCAGGCCTGGCTAAAATTTGCAAAACAATACATCAAGTCTCCCAAAAGCATGTGGGAAAATGTGTTATGGTCTGATGAGACCAAGGTTGAACTTTTTGCCATAATTCCAAAAGGTATGTTTGGTGCAAAAACAACACTTTGCATCACCAAAAGAATACCATCCCCACGGTGAAGCATGGTGGTGGCAGTATCATGCTTTGGGGTTGCTTTTCTTCAGCTGGAATTGGGGCTTTAGTCAAGGTGTAGGGAATTATGAACATCTCCAAATACCAGTCACTTTTGGCCCAAAACCTTCAGGCATCTGCTAGAAAGATTAAGATGAAGAGGAATTTCACCTTTCAACACGACAATGACCCCAAGCATGCATCCAAATCAGCAAAAGAATGGCTTCACCAGAAGAAAATTAAAGTTTTGGAATGACCCAGCCAGAGCCCAGACCTAAATCCAATAGAAAATCTGCGGGGTGACCTGAAGAGGGCTGTGCACAAGAGATTCCCAAAAATCTGATAGATTTGGAGTGCTTTTGCATGGAAGAGTGTGCAAATATTGCCAAGTCAAGATGTTCCATGCTGATAGACTCCTACCCAAGAAGACTGAATGCTGTAATTAAATCAAAAGGCGCTTTAACAAAGTATTAGTTTAAGTGTGCACACACAACAAAGTATTACTTTAAGGGTGTGCACACTTATGCAACCAGCACATTGTACATTTTTTATTTTTTACATTTTTCCCCTGACAGATTTATTTGTTTTTCAATTGACTTGTACAGGTTATAGGTCACATTAAAGGTGGGAACAGTTTTGAAATGATTTACCATGGTCTCATTTTTTTATATCACAAAAACTTGGCATTTTAGCAGGGGTGTGTACACTTTTTATATCCACTGTATATGTATGTCTCCCAAATATGCAACAAAGTATAGAAGATTTAGGATCTTTGCTTGGAAGTGCTTACATAGATTTTTTTACCTCAAGTAGACTCCAAAGAAATTTTCCTCAGGTAGACAGCAAATGTTGGAGGTGTAATGAGGATGAAAGCGGTAACTGGAACCATATTTTCTGAGAGTGTAATGAACTGGCAGACATTAACGATTCCATGTAGACTGCTCTGTCAGATGTACTGTGTGACCAAACTGGTGTAACTAAGGGAATGATTTTTTTGAGCTTTGACACAGAATTGGAATTGCCAAGACATTGTAAGATCTTGCTGAGTCTAATTATGGTGGGTGACAAAAAAGCAATTACTAGAACATGGAAATCAAAGTCTAAACCAACTTTACTGGAATTTGTGAATATAGAGACAGATAGAACAACTGGCATCGGGATCTTTAGAAAAGGATAAGAGAAAATTACATAGGAAAAAAGGGAATTGTTGGAACAATGCATGCAGAGGGGGACGAGGTTTAAAATAAGGCAGAATTTGAATGTCCTGTGTAATGTTTGACTGACAATCACTGGACGGATTAAAAGTGATGCACAATGCTTGCAACTAAAATTATGTCAGTACAGTTAGTTTTCATTTATATAAATGTATGATCGCCTATGTGATACATGAAAAATTAATAAAGATGTTACTTGTTTAAAACAAAAAAAGAAGGGGTGGAACAACAGAACCATGACGAGGACATAAGAAGGATAGAATTGGGTGAACAACATATGTAGCACATGGTTACACACAAACGATTAATATGGAAAAACATTACATACATGAAAACATTGCATTGGATGACTCAGTGGTGCAGAGGTAGTATTGTTGCCTCACAGCAAGAGGTTCTCCGGTTCGATTCTCAGGTGGGGTGCCTTCTGTGTGGAGTCTGCATGTCCTCCCTGCATTCGTGTGGGTTTCCTCCAAGTGCTCTGGTTTCCTCCCATGTTACAAAGGCATGCATCTAAAGCATTTCTCCCTGGGCCTCTGCTGAAAATTGGCTTCATTCCAAGTTGGACTTTCCCAGTTAACAAATGTTAAATAAATAATTGGAAGACATAACTCTGGATTTGAACCCTTAACAGTACAAAATAAAAACAGACAAGGATTATCTCAGCTCACCAAAAAAAAAAAAATAAGGTATTATCCCTCCATGTCAGTGGAGATGATGGATTATTGACATCTGAGGTCTCTGAAGATCCACCTTCTCAGCATGTGACAGAAACAGCACAGCCACATGATGTGACAGAAGCAGCGCAGCCATGTGGCAGAGTCTGAAGGTACAATCAGGTAGCACATAATGTGACACAGTTTAATACACTGTCCCATACTGGTATCCTGCCATTTGACTCTGATTACTGTGAACTACAACTACAACTTTGGTGCTCCCTGGTGGATACCTGCACCTTTCATCTTTGTATTCTCAAGTACAGTTAGCTAATCACATCACAGGGAATCCTTGCTTGTTGTCGTAGGCTCATTTTCATCTATGGTGGCTATGCATACAGCACTGGGAGTGTTGATGATACACTGGAATTGTGATCATTGATTGTTCTAAATTGTTGATTAGACTTTGAAGGATTTTTGGATGACCTGCTGTCTATGTGGTTATTTCATTATTATTATTATTAAAATTTATTATTTGATCATATTTTTAATTTTTTTGTATTCCATTGTGTTGTCAGAAAAAATATTTTGATATAATACTAGTGCATTACCTTTCCCGTGTGTATAACCCTACTTTGTGTGATATGCAGTGCATTAACACTATGTGAATTATTATCACATAGCCTATATGTGTCGGCTATGTATGCCTATAAGCTACATGAAATGTTCATTGTTGATATATTATGGCATTGTTTCCACAAAGTGAATGTATAGATAGATAGACAGATTTTTTTTAAAGCAAGAAACATCTTTATTAAATTGATACTTATGACACATGCATTTATACAAACGGAAACAATCCAAAGTGACATATTTTTGGTTGCAAATTTTATACATCACGTATAACCTTCTCTACAGTCATTGTCAATAAACCGTTAACATATCTCATTCAATCTGTGCCTTTCCTTAAGTCTCATTCCTTCTCGAACACATTATTCTACATGTATTGTTCCCACAGTTCCCATTTTTTTCTATGTAATTTGCTCCTATCCTTTTCTAACAACCCTGCTTCCAGTTCTTTTATCTCTGTTACTATATCCACAACTTCCAGAACACTTGTTTTTTCTTTGATTTCTATTTTCTAGAGATTGCTTTTATGGCAGCCACCATAATTAAACTCAGCAAGGCTTTACTATGTCTAGGCAATTCTGATTTCGTATCACAGCTCATGACCTAATTTGCTGACCCAATATTTCTGACAGAGTATTCTGCAGGGAATTTTTAAAGTCTGCCAACTCATTACACTCCCAAACAATATATTCCCAATTGCCTCTTCCTTCTCCATCACACCTCCAACATTTGCAATCTACCTGAGGAAAAATTATTTAGACTATGCTTGGAAAATAAAGATACATATATAAGCACAAAGTGAATGTATATGAAGTGCACCTATGTACATTTACAATAAGTGATACATGTAAATGCATTCTCACACTTTTATTATGGTATGCTATATCTTTGTATAGTATAGATGATTACTGCCTTCTATATATCCTCCCTTTGTTGGTTGCTTCTTGCTCAGCTGCACAGTACACTTGCAATCAGACCTGGAAGAATATAGTCTAAGAACAATAATATATACATGCTTACTCTATAGCTGGGCAACATGTAAATGGTTACAACCCCATTTGTGAACACAGACCATCCAATAAGATGTGTAGCAAACTACATTCCTTCCTCCTTCAGTAAGTAATTCATCTGCTTTTCGTTTCTAAATAAACTTGATTTGATCGTGTTTGTTTAATTAACATCAAAGGCAAACCAGGGCAGGTGGATGGGCATCTTGAGACCAAGCAGGTTTATAAATTTATTTCCCTTACAAATTGTAAGAGCTGTAAACTTGTTTATTTAGCAAGCTGCACTGTCTGTAAATGATTTTTATGTTGGTAATACTAACAGAGCATTGAAAGTCCATGAACATGAACACATGCATGATGTGTGTAGAAAGCATCAAAGAAATGCACTGTCAAGTATTCTAGTTGCTGTACTCATGAGTTTAAGTTTATTGTGCTACGTTTTAATGTCAGCATTAGAGGTGGTGATGTTGGCACTAAAACAGAATGTATTGAAACTAAATGGATTTTAGAATTATAAAGTGACAGAGGGAAGGGTTTAAATGACTATGTTCCTTTAAGACCACTGCGTAGCTCACGTGACCTTAAGAGGTAGCATTCCATGCCTGTTTTATTAGATCTGAAGAAGCACCTGGATAGGTGTGAAACTGCTTGTATTTTTCTTGGATGTTTTTAACATTTTATATGCAATTTTATTAAACTTTGGAACTGCTACTTTATTTATTTGTTTATTTATTTATTTATTTATTTATTTATTTATTGACATTTGTTAACCATGTTGGTCCAGCTGGGCCAGATGCCCGTTTTCAGTGTAGACCCGAGTAGAAAAGCTCCAGTTACATAAAAAATGAAAGATTACAAAGGTGACAAATAGCAAGTAGCAATACTAAGTGACTCTCCCAAAACATGTTAGTACAAATTTGAATATAATCAAACATATTTAGATTACCCTAAGAAAAAATCACAATGAAATAAATAGATGATCTTTTCAACATATGTACAAACAAGTTATATACAAGTGATCAGATTTTTTGCCTAGGCTTTCTAGGATTCAGCCGTGTTGACTGGTTATTCTTCTACTTGTATTGTTTAATTAACATCACTGTTCAGCTAGAAGAAAGACTGGAAATTCTGCTGGCATGGAGGTATAATGTATTTATTTGTTTGTTTGTTAACCAGAAAAGAACACTGATCTACATGGACCTTCTTCAGACTTAGCCAAGGATCACTGTCTGGTTTTGTGACTTGCTCAGAGTCACAAAGTTAGGCAAATGGAGACTGAGGGAATCAAACTTCAAACCACAGGAAGCAGCTTGTTAACAGTTCACATTAATCCACTGTGCCAACTGCCAGAAAATGTACTGAAAGTTCCCTGACCGGGGATCAAACACAGGCTGTAGCACTAAGAATACTGAACTAACATTTAGACCACCAGGGACTTGACATGTTTGAAGAGCTTTTGGTACAATTCAGCTAGTGCAATTTAATATTTAACCAAGATCATCTTGGCAAGATGTGACCGAAAATCCAAGTCAGTGAATACATCTCTTCCTATTTGAATGAGTTAATGGTATTAGCATGAAAGGCACCATAAATTGATGAATGTATTATAAATGCATGTGACCTATCAAAATTAAAAATTAAGTCACACAATAACATAAAAGTCATATGATTGGTCAGCGTTCTAGCAGATAAGCTGCATTATCAGCAGAGAATAATAATTTCTACTTGAAACTCCCACAGGCTACAAAAAAATATATTGATCTCTTTGCAAATGCTACCAAGGTTGAAGGATGGTGATAACTGTGGAAGCAAGTAAGCTACCAAATGGGTCTATAGAGACTGAAGTCAGGGCCCATACTTTGGCACACCAACCCTTTTAAATGTGTGGAGTTGCACCTAGGTAATCACACCGCAGTGCTAAACATGCTACTGAGGCTATCTAAATAACGTCTAGAGCAATGAACGTACCATGGGGGTTATCATTATGGAAAGCCTAATCCAGAAAGCACAAAAGGAAAAGAGAACAGCAAAAGTATGTCAAACACTAGGCCGGGATATGTCTTGAAGTAGGTGCAATCCAGAGATAGGAAAGTGATTCTGATATTTATTGAGCAAAAGTTAAATCATTGTCAGGGTATTATATGCAATTCTAGGGGCACTATAATGAAAGGAAGTTCGCAGTGCTAGACAGGAAGCTGACTAGGTCGGTGTGTGGAACAGACCATATGATATATGATAAGGCACTGCGGAATATTGTCCTTTTTCACTTGAAAAAAGCAATAGAACTATGGGATATGAGATGAGCAAATAACAAACTAAGTAAAAAATGTAAGAACAACAGGAGCACCGAAGTAAGTTGAAAAAAACAACAGCTGGATTCACCAAACACAATTCAATACAAAATCTTTCTCTGTCTCTGACGTCTCGGCCTCAGCCTTCAAGGAGTACAAATAAAGTAAAAAACACAGCACTTATATACACATCAAACTAACTTAATTAGGACAATTAAGCAATTATACAATAATTAAAACTTAAACTAGCAGCATTTTCCAATTAAAATCCTCATTCAGTCCATTTGGAAACAAAGTCTTGAATTTTAAAATATAGACAGTCTCTTTATACAACAACATTTGTTTAATATTCAACTGTTCATACTTATTATCATATAATTGTTCTAAAATTGTTGCCTGTAATGTCTTATGATCACCTCTGTGCATTTCTGAGAAATGTCTAGCAACAGGGCTTTCCATTTTATTGTTGACTATGTCCCTGACATGTTCCAAGAGCCTTACCTTGAAGGCTCTCTTGGTTTCTCCTATATAGAACTTGTGACAGGGACACATTAAAGCATAAATAACCCTCTCAGAATTAATTAAAAATTAAGAATTAATTAAGAATTAAGTAAAAAATGTGACTGAATAACATTCAAAAGGAAGGCTAGGACAGATAGGAGATGGCATCACCAGCAGATTAAGGGGACATTTTCACACTTCGATAAGAAATAACTTTTTCAGAGAGAAGCTTGTTGACAGAGACAATCAGTTGCTGGAATGGAAGACAGGAGTTGAAATGTTGATGGTCTTGAATCAAATTAAGATTCTTAGAAATATAGGATATATTTGGAAGGCAGCTGCCTTTGGCTAGCTGTAAAAGACTCATACACTTTTACTGGCTAGTTTGTGTTATGTTGCAATGTATTACAAGCATTGTGTTATGTCAACCAAAAAACAAACTTAGGCAGTTGCTAAGAGCATTCACTGAATCACTGCCTGGGGGAGTTTGGAAACCAAGTAAGCTCACATAACTCATCTGCAAAGCTACATATATATGTATCTAGCTTATCAGTGGAAGTGGTAAGCACTAGGTAGCCTATCCTCCATGAGAAGAGTGAGTTTTGGCCCAGAAATTGTAGTTTATTTGGCTGTTTGGGCAGTTTTCTATTTCTTTCAACTTGCTGGCTTAAAAGCCTACATTTGTACTTGTTCCCCGCCTTTCCTGTAACTAGTCTAGTTCAGGTACAGATTTGCTGTATTCCGGGCCTCTTTGTAAGCTTCTGAGCCCCCAAGACTTTCTTTGTTAGAGGGAAGCCTTCTAGCTTATAAGTGGGAGTGGTAAGCATTAGGTAGCCTATCTACCACACAAGAGGAGTGGTTCCTGGCCCAGAAATTGTAGCTATTGGCCGTTTGGGCAGTATTTTTCCATCTCTTTCAATGTTCTGGCTTAAAAGCTGCACTTGCGCTTGTTTCTCACCTTTCCTGTAACTAACCTAGTCCAGATACAGAGTTGCTGTATCCAGGACTGTTGGTAAGCCTCTGAGCCCCGCAAGCCTTTCTGTGTTGGAGGAAAGTCTTCTAGTTTATCAGTGGGAGTGGTAAGCACTAGGTAACCTGTCTACCATGAGACGAGAGGTTCTTGTCCCAGAAATTGTAGTTTATTGACCATTTGGACAGTTTGTCCATCTCTTTCAACTTTCTGGTTTAAAAGACCACATTTGCACTTGTTTCCCATCTTTCCTGTAACTAACCTACTGGGTAGCACTAGAAAGCCTTAAACTGATACAAGCCTTCTAGCCTAGGAGAGAGACTTTGAAGTGATTAAGTATCAGTTTTCTATACTTTCTTGCAGTACTTAACTGTTTTCCACCTAAACGCAGATTTTCCAGCATTTATTGTGATTTAAAAGCTTGTTTTTTTCACATATTGTACTTATTTGACTGCCTGCACTTTTAAAAAAGTTGTTTTTCGTTTAAATAATTTGTTTAACTGTTGTAGGCTACACACTAAAGTGCGGTAGCCTTTTCTGATCGTTGGTAGTCGTTTAAAGCTGTTTTAAGTGTATTTTTTAGTTTTTGCCCTATCTTTTCAAAAAAATCAAAACAAAAAATTCCTTGTTTCCCGCCTTTCTAAACTAGTATAGTCCAATTTTCAGGCTAGTGCTGAATTCAGGGCTGTGATACTAGTTTCTGAGTTGCCCATACCTTACTTGGATAGAAGGGAGTTTCTCTGTTCACCTGTGAGAGAGGGGAGCTTTGAGCAACCTCTCTGTCCCTGAAGGAATGGTTCCAGCCCAGACGTTAGTAGTTTATTGGCCATTTTGGGCTAATTTCTATCTCTTTCATTTTCCTACTATAAAAAACTGTGTTTGCACGTTTTTTACGCACTGGGCAGTGCCAGTTAGCTATGCTTAAATTATTCCCAGCTCCACTAAGTCTCCTCTTCAGTTTTTCCCTTGAAACTAGTCTAACTCTCAACCTAAGCACTCAAAAAGCATCTTACAGCCCAGCACTTGCTCAGACCTAATAGCAAGCACTAATATACCCTGACACTGATTGCCCAGCAGGGCAAGGCTCTTTATTCACCCCTCACCAACCAAGCGACTAAGCAGCTCACTCTACTATTCAGGCATGACCAAAGGGCAACTTCAGGTGCACTCTCCAGTCCAGCTGGTGAATCTGGGTATCCTGAGGCAATGTTACAACTGCCTCATGTACACAGGCAACCCTCTCCTCCTACCACAAAACACTAACATATACAAGAGATGCAATTGTACAGCCAAACTAGAAGCTAAGCTGTCTCCATCCAAGACTGGAACAGACAGTCAAGAGGAGAAGGTTAACACTTGCACCACAACTCCAGCCGCACACAGACCTACTAAAACAGCACTGGCAAAAAATACACATAAATACACAAAATCATACTCGGAGGCTCTAAATAAAAACCTGCAAAAGCATCAGAGACCTCCAAAGCAGACACCCAAACAACCTGCACTTCCCATCACAAACCAGACAACACATAAAAGACAAAATCAGTGTGCCGCACAATCACAGCCCTTAAGGCAAAATAACATACCTAACACACTAGTAATAGGCGACACTAAAGTCAGGCACACTGACGTCCCACGCACTAGCCTGGACAAGGAGAAGGTTACTGTTGGCTGTCTGTTGGGAGCCAGAATCCGCCACATAACACAAGCACTCAGGTCACTCCAGAACAAGTACAAATATGACTCTATCATTGTTCATGTTGGTGTGAATGACCTGAGACGTACCTCCCTGGACTACATGAAAAGAGACACGGAAGAGCTCTCTGATCATGTAGCCCAGGCTGGTATGACCCTGACCCTGAGTAGCATCCTGCCCTCACCAAGAATGATACCTCAGTATAAAGAAAAAAATTATCAAATTCAACAATGGGCTAAGCTTCTGGTGTCATTCAAAGGGGATCCAGTGTCTGTCAGCCTGGGACGACATGCTCGACAAGCCGCGTTGCTTCACAAGAGACGGCTAGGCTTTTGAATACTGGCCAAGGCTCTTGCTGCCCCCATAGTGCCTTTTTTAGGCAAGGCTCAAAAGTCAAACCCACCTCCATAAACAGTACAATTAACAAAAAACTGAGGGTTATGCTACTCAATGCCAGGAGTTTAAATCTCAAAATGCACGCGCTCAAAGCACTCCTCAGTATGGAGAACATCGACATCTGTGCAGTAACTGAAACCTGGTTCAAGGCTCCAGAGAGCACCCCAGCACTACCAGGCTACAACTCATACCACACGTTTCGGCCACAGAACACGGACCGAAACACAAAAGGAGGGGGTGTATCCATATTCATCAAGGATACCTACACCTCCAGGTTAGTGGCGCAGCATGATACCTCTGAGATCATCCATGTGCAACTAACATTGGACAAATCTGCAATGCAAATTGTGGCCTGCTACAGATCACCCTCCATGATCCAGGATCACCATTCCACCTTTCTGGAGACACTGGAAAACATGAAGGTCCTACCAAACACCCTGATATTGGGTGATTTAAATTACCCTACCATTCACTGGGAAAACTACTCAAGTACAAATTCCCAGGCCCAGCGCTTCCTGGAATTCATCACCTCAAATGCCCTGGATCAGCTGGTAAACTCCTCTATCAGAGGTTAAATCATATTGGACCTGGTCATCACCAACATGGGCAACAGGTGTTCCACACTGGACATCAACCTGTCACTGGTTAGATCAGACCATAAACTAATCACTCTGGATGTCCACACCCCACCACCACTCCCAACTAGGGGAAACCACAGTAAAAAACTTTTCTAAAGCAAACTTCACCTTACGTAAGACAGAGGTGGTAAGTTTCACAGCCCCCACACTAAAGGATAATGCTGCCCAAGATGCAGAAACCTTTACAAATGCACTCTATGAGCACCTACAAGGATGCATGGATTGTGCCATCCCTAGCAAAACCAAGACTCACTCCTCTAAGATAAGGAAACCAGTTTGGTGGACCCCTCTAATAAACAGACTATACAATAGAAGGAGGAAACTAGTTCAGAAAAAAAGAAAATTCCAAGAAGGAAAGACATATCTGATCAGTATCAGTAAGAAACTGAGGTCCCTCATGAAATCATCCAAGGCTAACTTTGAAAGAAAAATAGCCAAGGATTCAAAAGATAACCACAAAGCCTTCTTTAGCTATGCTAAGAATCTAAGTGGCAACTCGCAGATATGCACTGAACTAGTGCAAAATAGCACAAAATATACTGAACCTACTGATATTGCCAACATCCTGGCAGATAGATTCAGTGCAAACTTCACCCCCTCTCACCTCCAAAAGGGCCCACAACAATACCGGAAAAGTGTAGTGTCCCAAAAATCACAGACACACAGGTGAAAACAGCCCCTTCAAAAGCCAAAAACACAGCATCAATGGGACCAAATGGTGTCCCAGGCTGCATCTTGCATGAACTACAGAATGAACTAATCCCCCACCTAAACATGCTGTTCAACCTCAGCCTCTCCACAGGCTACGTGCCTATAGAATGGTGCACAGCAACTGTTATTCCTCTCCACAAAGGAGGGGCCACAACTGGCCCTGGTAACTATCACCCCATAAGCCTGACTAGCCTGATCTGCAAGGATTTGGATCGCATCATCATGGAACTCATTAACAAAGACATTGGGAACCTCCAAACACTTGCCCCGACCCAGTTCAGCTTTGTTAAGGGCAGATCATGCCTACTAAACCTGGTTGACTTCTTCGAGACAGTCACCAAGGCCATAGACGAGGGAAAGGTGGTTCACACAGCCTACCTTGACCTCGCCAAGGCTTTCAACACCATTCCCCACTCGGGTATTACAGAAAAATTCACCAGCCTGAACATAAACCCCTACATCACGAGATAGGTTGCCAACTGGCTTACAGACAGAGCTCACACGGTAAGAATAGCGGGCACCAGATCCGACTCTAAACCAGTCACAAGTGGTGTCCTGCAAGGCTCGGTCCTGGGACCCCTACTGTTCGGCATATACTTCTCAGATGTAAAGGCAAACACAGGAGGACTATGGCTAACACAGTTCACTGATGACTGCAAACTGGGAGCCATAATTGACTCTCCGGCTGACACGGACATCCTCCAAAAGGGCGTTACTGAGACGGACACCTGGTGTCAAAGTCATGGCCTCAAGCTAAATGCCAAAAAATGCATAGTCATCCCATTTGGGAAAAACAAAACACCCATGAATTACCACATAGGTGGCAGCCCCCTTAATACAGAAGAGGTAATAAGAGATCTGGGGACCGAGGTAGATAGCAATCTCTCCTTTGACAATCATATTGCCAAAGTAGTTAGAAAATCCTTCTATGTGGCCCATCTAATTACTAAAGGGTTAGTATCTAGAAATAAAGAGGTTATAGTGCCCCTCCACTCATCACTCATTAGACCCATTATAGAGTACAATGCCCCATTTGGGATGTACCTCACAAGACACTTCCAACAGCTGGAAAGACCACAAAAGTACCTCACCAAGGGATTACTGGTCTCAAACATATGTCCTATGCAGCCCGACTGAAAAATCTCCGGCTGTACTTAGTGGCATTTCACTTCCTCAGAGGTGATCTCTGCCTTACTCACAAAGCCATGTCCAACTCAGAATTGATGGACATGCTCCACCTAAAGAAATCCAAGTCACTGTGAGCCACATGCTCTAATGAGCTAAACCTCACCACAACAATAAATAGAACATGCTGGAGGGATAGATTCATGTCACAGAGACTCCCCATGCTTTGGAGCAAAATTCCAAATTATATCAGGCAGAGCCCCTCACTAACACTCTTCAAGAGAAACCTTGATGAGTGGATGGGTAACAGAAAATACACCCCTGGGATCACTTCATTGGCTCTGCTTGACAGAGGATTAGTTAATTAATCAATGGGGCGGTGAAAGCCGCCACACTCTGACTAGGCTTATAAATGCCCTCAGGCAGATAGCTTAGTACCTACCTATGAACCTATGAACATATATATATATATATATATATATATATATATATATATATATATATATATATATATATATATATATATATACATATATATATATATATATATATATATATATATATATATATATATATATATATAAAAGAATACAGTCATGCGGTCAGTACAGAAAGACAGGACTATCCTAGACTTGCTTACTCAAAATCTTTCTGATTATTTTTTTCTTGTTAACATAATTATATGTTTAAAATGTTTACATTGTGCAAATAAAAAAAAATCACTGTTCACTTGGGCAGAATAAAACAGTATACATAAGGTAAAATAACAAATAAAAAATTGGCCCCACTAGGCAGGCATTACTGCTATGCATCTGTATCCAGTGGGTTTAGTAGTTAAGAATGAGAATGTTTCCTGGTGTTTGAGGGACAAAGCGGCTGCATGGGTCTTCATAACAAGGAAACACAGACTGAACACTACTCCAAAGAAGGTCGAGAGAATATACACTGTGGATTAAGAAGATGAAGTGGGAGGCTGGTACAATGTAGAATAGAACAGAATCTGATAAAGACAGCCCCAAAACTCAATGACAGGGAGAGGAAAATACAGGACACATGCATTATGAGATAGATAAGGGCAACCAACCAGCTAATGATGGCAAACAAAAAGCTTCCTATGTAGAAGTAACAGGGGCAAGACTGAAGAAGGCACTAGGGGAACCATCAATGAAATATAGAAAAAAAATGTCTATGGGATGTGCACAGAATAAGGACAGACATGGAAAGAGAAGGTACAAAGGAAGGTTCCAAAAAATAAATTATGCTAGATCCCTTCTTAAGCCAAGAGATACCACAAGAAAGCATTAAACCCACATGAGATATGTTAAATATGGATGGACTTACAAATAAACTGTTATTTCATTCAAGTCTATAGCATCTTTTTTGTAAACTTCCAATTCACATCCATAGGTCTTTATCGCATCCAGACCTTTTTTGGATCTGGCTTCTTTAACTAAGTGACTTACCCGCTAATAATAGACAGTATTAGAAAGAGCAAGACTTTATTAATAAAATGATGCCAAGAATATTAACCTAGGATGTTCTGCAGTACAGAAATTAATCACTGCTTATCACATGGTATTCAAATGTTCATATTTATGTTCATATTTTCATAACTGAGAGTCCTACATGATATATGAGGCTGCGGTGGTGCAGCAGTTAGTGTTGTCACCTCACAGCAAGAGGTTTTCCTGTTCGATTCTCGGCTGGAGCACCTTCTGTGTGGTGTCTGCATGCCCCCCCCCCCCCCGTGGTCAACTAACATTAAAGACATGCAGGTAGGTGTGTGCGTGAATGGGCGTGCCTTCTTTGAAAGTTGGATGTCAGGCTGGCAACTTGGCACTGTAAAAATCCACTGCCAATCATTAGTGGACAGGAGTTCTGCTGTGGTGACCCCTAACCGGGAAAAGCCGAAAGACTTTATTTATATAACATTATACCTGAGATATTTCTAGTTGTTTAGTAGTAATTATGTAACTAAACAGTATCTTCATATGTAATTAATACTTCAAAAATCATGTGACTAACAAACAGTTGCTTGACATCAGGTGAAATATTAGATGATTTTGAAGAAAATGTCTGATATTTACACTCTAAGTTAACATCTTGAGAGAAAATCAACATTATTTACATTGCTCTTTATACAGTTAAGAATATGTTTTCATATTTCTATAAATATTTCAATACATATGCACACCTAGATTAATTTTTTGATACCATGTGTAAGCTTATGTATCATTAACAAAAATGTTGTAACCATATATTGTAACCATATATGCTTAAGTTGTACAGTTTCCAAGATATGATAATTTGCTTGTGAAAGTTGATATTTTGGTACTTGTGTGCATTATAATATATTACAGTGTTCATGGAAAAGTCTATGCATGCATTGACTATTATCATTGCAAAGAATATTTCTTACTCATAACATTCCTATTTGTACAATTTTCAAAGCTTTTATTGTTCATAAGATATTTACACTTGTTTTTCTTATGCCTTCTAAGTTTGTTTTTCAGAAAATGCTCTACAATATAAGATACATGTAGGCTGCCAGAGGTGTGACATGCCACACCACATAGGTGTTAATGGTAAAAGCAATATTACTGGAGCATTACCGGAGGTGTTCCCCCCTCTCTCTGTGTGGTGAATATAGAGGCATAGCTGGCTCAACCAACACCCTGGGCCAGTCCCTGAACTAGTGCTCCATTGATTAAATAGAAGAGCAACAAAACAAAAACAAAACAAACAAAAAAAAAAAACAAAACAAAACAAGGTAACTCTGATAGATTGCTTATGGCAGTCTGAAGTACATACCCCCTCCCAGACACCCCCACCCCCCACCACAACTCTTCATCGGAAGTGACAAAAAAGGAAAACGGAAAAAAATGGCTGCTTTGATAGACTGCATACAGCAGTTTGGAGCACATACACCCTCCCAGACACACTGCCCTTCCCTGCCACAGCTCTTCTTTGGAAATGTGGAAAAAAAACAGAAGTTTGCAAGTTGCTTTCTGTATTGGCATTCAGAAATGCTAGTACAGAAAGAAGAATGCAAGAACGACACTTAAGGATTGTGTCCTCTAACACCTTCCACCCAGGGTACATGCCTCGTTTGACCCATCCTTGCTACTCTACTGGGTGAATATAGATTTTGGTTGAAGTATGACAATGCATTTTTGATAGACAATCTTAATGTCCACTGACTTTTATAGTACTGACTTTCTCAGCCCACAAAAAACTGTTGTAAGATTCCTCTTATATTGTTAATGAAAGTTAAGAATTGTTTTAACAAATTTTTTTTCTGTTTCTATAAATCTATATCATAGAAGAGTTCATACACATTGCAGGCAAATGCTTAGGAGATTATATTCCATGTAATGGGGGGTATCAGTGCTATGTCTGTCCTTGCTTCAAGGAGGATTGTTTAAGAAGCTTTCCTCAGTAAAAGGCTGAGATCCCTCATAAAATCCTCCAAAGCTAGTTACAAAAATAAAATTGCCAAAGATTCCAAAGGCAACCACAAGGCATTCTATAGCTATGTCAAGAATCTAAATGGCAATGCTCGGATCCGCTCTGAGGTACAACAGAATGGCATTAAATATACTGATCCCAAGGATATTGCCAGTATCCTGGCAGATCAATTCAGTGCCAAGTTCACACCCCATCTCACCCCCTCCAAAGGGCCCATCTCAATACTGAAAGATTACCAAATTCCGGTAATAACGGCCACACAGGTAAAAACCGCACTCTCTAAAGCTAAGAATACAGCATCCATGCACCAGATGACATCCTGGACTGTGTACTACATGAACTACAAAATGAACTGGCACCTCACCTAAGTGTCATGTTTAATCATAGCCTCACCTCAAGCTTTGTGCCCACTGAATGACGCACAGCTACAGTTATCCCACTCCACAAGGGGGGATCCAACTTGGATCCTGGGAACTACTGCCCCATCAGTCTGACAAGCCTGATCTGCAAGGCCATGGAATGTATTATCATGGAACTTATAAACAAAGACATTGGCAACCTTCAAACACTGGACCCCACCCAGTCTGAGTTTGTGAAGGGCCGATCTTGTCTCCTGAACCTGACTGACTTCTTCGACTCAGTCTCCAGAGTTGTGGATGAGAGTAAGGCAGTCCACACCACCTATCTGGACCTTGTCAAGGCCTTTGACACCATCCCCACTCTAGAATCATAGATAAACTTACTAAGCTGGGAATTAATCCCTACATCACTTGATGAGTTGCCAACTGGCTTAATGACAGAACCCACACTGTAAAAGTAGCCAACTCCAAATCCAGCTCAAGACAAGTGATAAGTGGAGTACCTCAGGGTTCAGTCCTGGGACCTCTCTTGTTTGGTGTCTACTTCTCTGAAGTACAGGCCAACACTAAGGGACTCTGGCTAGCAAAGTTTGCAGATGACTGCAAACTGGGAGCCATTATTGAATCCCCAAATGATGTGGATATTCTACGAAAGGGCCTTACAGAAACAGATGTTTGGTTGCAGAGCCATGGGCTCAAGCTCATTACCAAGAAATGTATAATTATCCCCTTTGGGAAAAAAACATGTACCCGTGAATTACATAGATGGCAGTACACTAAACACCAAAAGTGTGATAAGAGACTTAGGAACATAGGTGGGCAGTGATCTCACCTTCGATAACCACATTGCCACAACAGTCAGGAAATCCTTCTATGTGGTATACCTCATCACTAAGGGCTTTTCATCCAGAAAAAAGGAGGTCATTGTCCCACTGTACTCATCTCTCATTAGACCCACTATAGAATACAACACCCTGTTTGGTATGTACCTCTCGAGACATCTGCAACAACTGGAAAGGCTGCAGAAATACCTCACTAAAAGAATCACAGGCCTAAAGCAGATGCCCTATGCTGACCGTGTAAAACAACTCTAGCTATACTCTGTTGCATATCATGTACTCAGAGGCGATCTCTGCTTAACATACAAGGCTATGTCAAACCCAGAGCTATTGGACATGCTACACTTAAAGAAATCCCAATCCCTCAGAGCCACACAGTCCAGGGATCTAAACCTTCTCATCACAATGAATAAAACATGCTGGAGGGATAGGTTCCTGACCCAGAGACTCCCCAGACTCTGGAATAGACTGCCCATACATGTCAAGCAGAGCACCTCCTTGACCCTCTTCAAAAGGAACCTTGATGTTTGGATAGGAGACAGGAAATTCACCCCCAGGATCACATCAGTCACCCTGCTAGACAAAGGTCCAGGGAAGTAAATATCGTGGGAAGAAATAGCCAGGGAATTGTTATGGCTAGGCTTGTATAGGCCCTAGGGCCGATAGCCTTGTACCAACCTATGAACCTATAATGCTAGGTGATAATACTGTGATGCTTTTTCACATTATAACACCTGAGTTGTCTGTATATGCTTTCTTATATTAATAATAGTAGTGATTTTTGTTATAATGGAGAATCTGCATAATGTGAAAACTAGATAAGCAGGGAAAACTCATGACTCATAAGGTGTTTTTTCTCTTTCTCCCTCTAAGGAATGAACAATAGAGTAAATTTACTAATTATACAATGATCTCAATAAATTAACATATTAAAAATGAGGGTCACCAAGGCTTAAAATCCACACTTTAATGTTTATATATTAAACCTTGGCAACCCTTGTTTTTAATGCGTTCATTTATTGAGGTTCTTGGTAGCAGTTTAATGCATTGCACCATTTTTTGAGTTAATATACAATGCTAAATGGAGCTGTTAATATTTTGTAAGGATACGATTGGGTGGGGGATTGATAAATGCTGACATTGCTATGATTTAGACCACTTAGTACAAGCCATACTAGGTGTAAAGAAAGCTTTATAAGTCTTCCCAAGAGAGTTTACAGTCTTAGCCTAGCAGTGAAACCTTCTACAAAAAGTATCCAGGGTGTTGAGGAGGGGGATGCCTTAAATTCTGCTGGACAGGATTTTCTAATGCATCAGGTAATGTATTGGAAAACTTAAGAAGGTTCTCAATTTATTAATCATTTTTCCAAGGCTGCACATGGAAAAAGGGAAAGTGGTCCTGTTTTACAAGAAACCAAATTAAAACTGAAGGGACGCCACATGTTTCATGCACTGGTGTCATCTCACTTACATCACTTCAATGCACACATTTTGCAAGGTCTGACTCCGGAATTAGGGTAGCATTTCAGGAAATAATCTAAATATGGAAATATGATGTGTGAATGGCAGCTCATACCAGGTCCTTACATTTTAGTCTGTCAACAAGAAACATCCCCGGATCACTAGCCTGAATTTCAAATTGCAATCTCTTCCCCTTGAATGTAATAGGGGTGTGGGGAGATGTGCCACATGGATAATGCCACGAATAATCATCATCTCAATCTTTGTGGGTTTGAATTGCCATCCACTGAAAGTTGGAGCCCAAGCAATTTCAAGTATAACAAATTCTAACACAGAATCCTGAATAAAATCCAGATAAAACCAGATATCATCACTATATGACTGTTGTTAATATGTATAACAGTGAAGACCTTGTTCCATTCTACTGTACATGTCATTAATAAAACATGAGAATGAGCTTTGAGACGCTTCACTTTCTAGCAGGTAATAGCAAAAGAATTGACTTATGGGAGAATTCACTACAGGTGTCCCAAATTTTCAGATATGAACATCTGAGACAGTGCCAGACAGATCACACACTCTCTGATTTCTGAAATGTGATCAAAATGCTATTGGCCACAGACACAAAAAAACACCATAAGATCAAGGAGGACTGAGATGGAGTATAAATACTGATTTTATGCCAACAAAAGGTAACTAACAACCCAAATAAGGACTGTTAGACATGGAGCAAAGCTCTTACAGTCAGTTGCTTGGCTTGTTCAAGCTTGATTCACTGTTAAACTGGGGATAACAGCTTGAGTTGCCAGTTACTTATGTCCCTATTTCTTGAGTGATATGTAAATGAGATCCTACTACTAATGTGTTTAGTAGGTGCTGTGATCTCACAGGCTCCTGAAGAAAGAGTGAGGTAGGCTTTTCATGGCTTGTCAAGGATCCCTCTTTCAGTGACCTTGCAGTGCTAAAGATAAAAGAGAAGGAGGGGAGGTGGGTGGTAAGTCCTCATATGGGGGTGTATAAGGACTTTCCTTGTCGTAAAACCTGATTTTATTTAATGTTCTATTTCTGCATATTGTCACAAGGTCAAGTACACATGCTGTTAAGTTTGTGTCCACTCACAGTCTTGAATTACAAGTTTTGCTAAACTTTTGTACTGCAATCTTTGATAAGTCAAGTCGATGAACCAAATAACACAAGTCGTGAAATATCAAATATGAATGAATTTAAACAGCTTCTTAATAAACTTACTTATAAAAAACGGTTATAGAAACAGTGTAATTTTCCAGCTTGTCCAGCTCCAAGAAGTATTTTTTGAAAATGGGAGTTATCAAATTTACTGTTTACTACAGACACAAGAACTCTAACAATCACAAAGACAGCGCTATCTGAAAAATAACTCTCTCAAATGAACTGATAGACTTTACTAGCTTTGCGGGCTCAGAAACCAGCCCACAACAGGTGCAGAGCAAAGATGAAGCCATACTCAGGACCTGTGTCTTTCTTATTTTTCTGGATTACAGTTGAATTATGAATTTTGAATAGCTGAAAAAAAATAAAAAAACAAACAAAGTTCATAATGTTATTAAATTCAACATAATAGAATTCAGTCCAACTAAATTTCAGGGCATTCATATCAGATCCACTTCAAAGCATGAGTGACAGAAGAAAAGGTAAAGATTTCCTGATAATGGAAACATTATCTACAAAAAGGTAGGCAGGATCTTTTTTGTCATAGGAAGTAAAAACCATACAAACAATAAGAAAGAGGCTGGACAGCCTGTCTGCCACTTAAGTGGAATACGAATTTGTATGAAGTGCAAGCAGAAGTTTCACTTGACAAAAAATAACCAGCTTTCATGAAACGTCTTTGTGGTATGCTAAATAGTAAGTATACGATATAAGCTTGCCCTCTAATAGGATGTCATGTACTACCTGCATTAGAACCTGTATCCTAGTCTATCAATCACTCAGAGCTCATGACCAAAGTATGTATTTAACTGAGCGGTAAGCCTAGCACATGTTGACCTGGGGCAATAATATCTAGGGAGCCAGTCATAGCCATTTTGTATGCCATGATCTGTGAGTCTGTGCTATCATCGGTGATATCCCTCCAGGATTTGGCTCATTACACATGTAGAAGCCCTCAACCAATGCTTTGCAGATCTCTGCTTCAGTGCTTGTTTGCAACATTGCTGAGAGACCCATGCTAAAATGGTCCAGAATACATGCTTCTACCACCATTCATTGGTATTCAGACTAAGACCAAGCTGGAGAATCAAATCCAAAGAATGTCCTGATTTCTGAGCAGCAATGTTAACTGCCCGAGTGAAGCTAAAAGCCTTCATAAGTTGTTGTATGCAGTTCATCTTCCCATCTTGGACAGTCCTCTGGCAGATGGTCTCAATCAGCGAGTTTGTCTACACCATGAATGTCAGCCTCATCCATGGATATTTTTGTGACCCTCACTCTAGCCACATATCCCCTCAGCTTCTTTTGATGCAAAATGTCCAGTTAAAAGCAAGGGAAGAAAAAGTCAATTTAAACTCCATCCTATTTTTGTGCCAGAAACTCTGGTATTCTCTTTTCAAAGAGTTTCTGGTTCAGTTCCCTTAACTCTTTCTCATAGAGACCCATTTGTTTCAGAGTTTCTTATCTCTGACTCAGAGCTTGGTGTTGAAATTTGAATTCAAATCCAAAGTGGTTCTTTCCAGAGTTTGGAAGTTTGCTTTGAGGAAAATAAAATTCAGTTCTTATGACTTCCTATTGAAATGTTGACACTCAAAATGCAGAGAGTTGAAAAGCCAAAAAAAAGACCAAAAACACAGGAGAAGCGCAAATATCGAAAATCCCTCTTCTCGTTAAAACGTCCTTATGTGAGGGGATCAAGCCCCTCCCTGAACCCCCATGTTGGGGGAAGCCCCCCAAATTTATATATACCAACTCCCAAATCGTCATTGCCATACCTCAGAAGAAAGGGAATATTCAAAGGAATGGCATCTCAAACTTAAATTATGTAAGTCTGTTTCAGCCATTCAGTCTTAACGTTTTAGTATTTGCTGTAGTGGGTCTGCACATTTCAAAAGGTTACTGTTATACATTTATAAGATGGATGTCACTTTGTTCTGTTCAGGGTATAATTCCCCAAAGCTCTGCTCTATCTGAATTATTTGTTCTCTAAAGATCTTTCTTGCTCATCAGTTAAAGCATGTTTTGCACATTTATTCGTTTGATGTTGGAATCCCCATATACTTTCAAAGCCCACTCATCTGAAAACTCCTAAGAAGCCACTGGTGCTAAAATCAATTTTTAATTTTGTTTTTAAATCCTTGACAAACTGCCAGTAACTGAGAAATGTGATAACAGCTTACAGGCCACTACTGTTAATGTCTTTCATCTTGTGTGCTAGAATCCCCACTGCACAGAGAGTGTGAACTTTATGTATGGTCTGCTTGTTTTAGGGCTATTTGATGTGACAATGCCAGGTTATCCAAGATCTGTGTTTGTGCACACTGCACATTGGATTAACTCCTTATTATAGGTACTTTTTTGCCAAAAGATTGACGTCACATTTACCTTCAGTGTGTTTAATGACTGTAAACAACATGACATAGCAATTCTTGCATTACTAACAGGTTATAGCAGTATGAAAAACAATAAACGTGTCACTATTTAAACTTAAACATTTCTAAATGTTTAGGTATAATACTCTCATTGTGGATCTAAAGATGTGATGTACTGCTTGAGTTCTTTTAGCATGCCTCCTTTTAAGATTGCTGCTTCTATCAAGTTTCTTTGTTATTTTAGTATTTTGGAGTAAGGGAAATGAAAGAAGGCATGACACAGTGGCGATATTTCCAAAAGACTTTTTGCGGGATCTCAGATTCTACCTATAATTGGTCAAAGGCCTTAAAGCATTTTCTTTTTGCTTCTATGCTGTGTAGTTATGAGGTTGCTGTAATGGTTAAGGTATTAAATTAAAAAAAATTTAAAGTACAGGGTTTGATTCTGACCGCTGGATATGGGCTAGACATAATAGTTTGCATATTGACTGCCTAGTATGAACATTTACTTGTTATTTCTGCTTCTATTCAGTTACCACAAATTTTTGCATATGGTTTACCCTATATAGAGGGCTTTTCTAGCCAAATCTCTGGATTGGGGTAGTTTCTGCTTAGTTTGCATAAAGCATTCATTGCCATTGACAATGCTCACCAAATCCTAATGTGGTGGTGGGGGTATATGAGTGTTACTAGAGGAGGACCTGGTAGATGGTGCTAAATGTAAGCTTTGCCTTTATTTTACTCCATAATGGGGGTCCTTTTCTAATGTGACTAAATAAGGGTAACAATCTGAAGCAGAAGCTATATTTATGATGTCCACTAGCCTCCCCCCCAATACTTGTTAGGTATAAAAGTAGCTGCTTTTGGCAAATAGTGCCTTCCATCATTCCAGACAAATTGTAACATTGGCTTCCTGATTTTCCACAGCCATTGAGAGAAAGGGAAGGTAGATATGAAAGATAGATATGTCATAACACGTATAAAAGTTTAGGGGGAAACATCATCTGTATCGCAGATGTTCTCCCCAGCTAAAAGTTTCAATTTCTACTATACATGTGTTTGAAAAGGGGGTTCAGGTTCGTAGTTGTCATACCTATAATTTCATGACACAGGGCTATGCCCAAATATTTAGTGAGGGGTGGGACCTTCCAGGATGATCGTTAAAGGCTATCTGGTTCTGCATTTAAAGGGACTAACAATGTTTTTCCATAATGTACTTTTCAAGCACAATAGATTTTAAATTTAGCTGTAATGTCTGCATGTTTGGAGATGTCTTTCTTTGGATTCCCAGTGAACAGTAAACAGTTATCTACAAACAGCAGGACCATTATTTGTATGCCCACCATCTCTCATTCTGTCAGTTCTTTGTGTGATCTTATCTGCTCTGCTAAAGGCGCTTTGACTGATAGGAATAAATAAGGGACAGTGGTCAGCCCTGCCTGGTACTTTTCTTTACAGGGAATACTGGAGAAATACAATTGTCTGTCAATGCTATCACAAATGGCAAGTTATATAATGCTTGAATGCTGAGCTTTCCAGGTAATATACCAGTGAATGCATTTGAAAGCTTGCTTGAAGTCTACAATAATTGCTGTAGTTGGTTTGAAATAATGTTTTACCCTCCACACAGAGTAGTGCCAAGTTCAAGTGATCTGTGCTACTTCTGCCCCTCACAAAGCACTCTGTTAATCTGCCACTAATCCCAAAATAACGGGTATAGGTGTAGGTGCTGGTACTCCAATGTATAACTTTGCCTATATATCAATAAGAGAAATTGGTCAGCAATTCTTTACTGATAAGATGTCTTTCCATAACTTCAGAAGGACTATAATGTGTGATCCCATCACTGTGATAGGCATTGCTCTGGTCTCTCTTATACTATTAAATTGAGGGAGTAAGATGGTAACATTTTACACAAGTTCACTGTTAACCCATCTGGCCTTGGAACCTTCCATTGTGGAGTTTCATGCAGAGCTTTCAAAATGTCCCTAGTGCTAATAGTGCTGTCTGTAACTTCTATAACCTTCTCAAGAGCTTTGATAACAGTGACCCACTTAAAAACATGATTACATCTACGGTTACGTCCCTGTTACTCTCATCTTTGGAATGCAGAAATTTGTAAACAGTCTAAGAATTCTTTATTAATCTTCTGTGGGGTCTGTTATTAGTCCTTTACTCCTTCTTAAGCTAGAGATTCTGGTGAAAAGTAACCTGCGGTGGAGTCTTCAAGCAAGCAGTTTTTCTTGATTATCTATTTGGGCCAGCGATTGTAGTGCAGCCCTTTTTAAATAAATGTTTATTCCATCTTTCAGAACTTCTTCACATTGTATTTTAACTTCTCTATACTCTTGTAGGAGTTTTTTTGTCTGTGCACTTTCTGGCTTTTACCTTCTTATAAATTATTTCCAGGTTGTCCCTTATTTTTTTTTATATGGTTGTCTATTTGAGACATTAATCTGGTTTTGCTGATGAACAGATATTTCTTAGTGCACATTTAAATGATTTCTACCATATAAAGATAATTTTTGATCCTAGCTGGTTCCTTGTAATGTAATCCTGGCCCTCTTTCCTTATCCCTGAAGGAATCTCTTTACACTCAGGTACTAAGGGTTCTACCATTTAAAGTTTTGAGTTTTTATGAAAGGTCCCACCCCAATATAGTATGATTTTAACCCATTCATAGACATTGTCCATGTTGGTGTGAATGACCTCCTTGGACTACATGAAAAGAGACATGGAGCGCTCTCCGATCTTGTAGCCCAGGCAGGTATGACCCTAGCCCTGAGTAGCATCCTGCCATCACCCAGAATGATACCACAGTACAAGGACAAAATGATTGACTTCAACAATTGGCTAAGCTTCTGGTGTCACTTTAAGGGGATCCAGTATCTGTCTGCCTGGGATGACATGATCGACAGACCGCGATGCTTTTCCAGAGATGGCCTGCACCTATCACACTTGGGATTCCGGATACTGGCTAAGGCTCTAACCACCCCTATAGTGTCTATTTTAGGCAAGGTTCAAATGACAAACTCACCACCATAACAGGTACAAGCAAGGAAAATCTGAGGGTAATGACACTCAATGCTTGAAGTCTAAACCTCAAAATGCATTCACTCGAGGCACTCCTTAAAATGGAGAACATCGACATCTGTGCAGTGACAGAGACCTGGTTCAAGGCTCGAGAGAGCACCCCTGCATTACCAGGCTATAATGCATACCACAAGGTGGATTGGATGTCCAAAAAGTATTTAATGTAGATAGCAGCAACCAAGTAAAACAATAAACACAATGGTATAAAACTCTGTCCACTGGTTAACCCAGGTTTTGTCCTTACAATAAGGACTTCTTCAGAACAATGAAAAAAACAACGTTTTCATTTATATAACCTGCTGACACATCACTAATTGATTCAATTGTTTAATTAATTCATTAAAACCTATGATTTCCTTTTAAAATATGATTTAATTAGTTAATAAAAACCTATAAAAGGAGCCACAATATAATGTCACAATGTAATACAATACTCTACTTTCCTCCATTTGATTGTTGTCCATATAATGTTTGTATAAACTGTGTATATACTTGTACAAACTTATTACTACTTTAATTAATTTAAAAATTCATTAATGTGATGTCAATAACCCTGACACTTATATAAAATGCATAAAATACTTTTAGTACATAACCACTGTATAAATAAATGAACAAAATAAATTATCCTAATATATGTTTTAACTTTATAATAGGTGCTATACTAATACTTTCATTGATGCCTGAATATTTTTACGTATCTAAACGTAATTTCCATCTTTACTCACTTATGTCAAGGTGAATGTCTAAAATTTTCCCTTGTGTATCTTTCTCGATATGCTGTATCACACAAAATTTTAAATCATGGTCAGAGTTGGAACGGTTATCAGTTGGTTCGTTTGTGGTGTTAATGGAGGATATGGAGTCCAATACTAGTATTATGGAACTTCTGCAACAGATTAATGAACAATTACTGGAGCACACAGCTCAAATAAAATTGTTGGTAGACAAGCAACCAGGGCAATGGAACACTATGTATGGTAGTTTGGGTATACCTCTCACCCAACCCACCCAAAGTTCTGGTAATAATCAAGGAGTCACAACTAGTAATACGGAGTGTAATACTCCAGTTGTAAAAGATGGAAATTCTACAAGTAACAACAACATACTACGTTGGAAGCAGTTTAATTACAACTTTCGACAGGGAGAGAACAACAGTGAACAGTGTTCAGGAACAACACATTCATCTTTAAATGACCAATTAAAGGTATTTGAAAATAAGTTATTTAATTTAAAGAAAGCACAACTCAAAAACTATTTAATAAGGAACATTGAATTAAAAATAGTCCCAAAGGGTTTACGGGCATGGAGGTACCCCAATGGGGCAGAAAACGATGTAGAAATGCTTAAAGAAGTTCACCAACTGTATGATAAAATGGGGCTTGCTTTAATGGAAATAATGGTTAAACATAACAACCATGAGACTGATCAACTTACAGCAGATTTAGAAGAAGTGAATGAAAAAATCATCAATGACCTACTTTTTGAACATTATATCACTAACTATGGTAACATCTTAGACAAAGTTGAGGAGAATTGTTGAGTGATTTTTTCATGTAAAATAAACAAAATTAAAAGAGACACTAAAATATATGCTGCTAACACAGTGTATCCGTTATCATAAGGCAACCGGGATCACCATAGAAACAACGAGGGCTCAACCACTAGGAGATCAGCAGAACATGACGTAACAAATGCACAGGAAGGAAGTTCAAAATAATCTTGGTGGTCTGTGAGCCCTTTAGGGGAAGGAACGAGATGATCAGAAAGAATCAAAAACAAGGAGTACACCAATAAACAGATGTCGTATCAACAACAAGGAGCTCGCTCCAAGATATGGTACACGAACAAGGCAGGCAACGTAAACCAGAAATGGAAACACTAAAAGCAGTGTCCAGTAACAAACCAGTAAGTTAAAATTTTGTACAAATACCAGAGTTTTTAGAAACTCACTCAAAAGATAATTTGACTGCTGTGACTGTTGATGTTAATGTGGGTATCAACGACAAAAATAATGTAGGAACCGGACATAAAAAAACAAAATTTGAGAATGATTTTAGAAGCGGGTCAGTGTCGTTTGATAACATTATGAATTGTGGTGCACAACAACAACAAAGGTCATTTTTTTCCTCAAAAAATAATATGTACAAAATGGCACAAAAAGCAGCGTTAATTTCAGAAACAGAAAACCTGGTTTTGAAAATACAAATACCTGTTCCAACAACACACGTTAAAAAAGTTTCAACATTGGGTAATTTTATCAACGCTGATATGAGTGAAAATGACTTTGCATTTATAGGCAGTAATACGAATCAAGAGGGACAACAAGAGTAACTGGTAACCTTTGCTCTTGAAAGTAGTATGTATAAAGATCAATTAGAAGTATTGCAAACTATGGAAATAGAAAGCTTGCTTTCAACGGTTGGAACATTGACTATCTTAAATGCTGATACTACGGATGTTAATGTTATTATTAATGACACTAACAACGCAACAGGTTATAACTGTATATTATCTGAACACACTGACAGAATTCGATTAGAAAATACCGAAAACAGTTCCAACAGGGATGTACAACAGGAAGTCACGGCAGCATTGATTTATAACAATAGTATGTCTGAAAAAAGCTTGGAAGGGATGAATGTTGATGCCATGGTTAGAAATGCCTGTTTAGAAAGTAAAAATGTTTATCGGGAAATTGCTGTTCTAAATAACACTCATGACATGTATGGATTTGTGTGTATTCAGTTAATGACAGTAATGATAATCCGTTTTTGTGTGGCAATAATTTTGATGGTAATTTTGAATATAGTAGGGACAAAAATCACAATGAGCAATCAATGAATAATGAAATGCATTTTAATTATCAAGGAAACAATGAGGTTAGTATGACAGTAGAATTAATGTGTAATCAATTGGAAGAAATGTAAATTCAAATGCACTTTGTGACCCTAAAGTGATTCATAATGTATATGGTGATTTTAAAGTTTATAATTATTCTAAATATGAATTTAGCATAGAACACGCTAATTTATTATCTAAAGGGTTCACATTTGTTCCCTGTAGGAAAGGTAACATTACTGATATGTTAATAGATTTAAAAATTTTTGTTCGGAAAATGAATTTAAGAATGTGGTTCCCGGAGAGGATGGAAAATAATGGAAGTGGGGGGTTAACAAAACTGTGTCAATTTAATCCCCCTACTAACCAGACAGTTGCTCTAGTTGAAAAATCATGTGAAATGGATATCAGAGCACACATGAATAAATCTGGTAGACAGGGATATGCTAACTTGACAAAGAAAGAGACTGATCTGTTGAGTATGTTACTCAGTATTAAAGAAATACGGATAATGAGACCTGATAAAGGGAATGGGGTAGTAATAGTTGAAAAGAATGATTACGTTAACGCTATGATGAAAATGTTAATGGAACATGGTTACACCGAGAGTAGTATAAATGAAATTAACATTAGTCATCCAAAAATTGACCTGCTCTTGAATGATATGTTGCACCAAGGACAGCTTAATGAAAAAGAACATGAATATATGAAAAATTATTTTCCAGTAGTGAGTAGTATATTTGGGATTCTGAAACTACACAAAGGCCTTAACAATATAAAATTTAGGCCAATAGTGGATGGAAAAAGGAGCAAGACATGTTTCATTAGTCAATTTTTAGATCATCATATGAAAAGGGGATTGACTTCTTTGAAATACATTACAAGAGATTTGTGGAATTATTTGGAAAAATTAAATCAACGACAATAGTATATTTCTTACGACTGATGTTTGTAACCTATTCACTGCAATTCCCCATGATATGGGTCTAGTTGGCTGGAAACACAACTGACAAAAACAGGATTATATAACCAAGACCAAGTTTATATGTTACACTTATGGAAGCTGTCTTGTATAATAATTATATATATTTTGAAGGTTATTTCTTCAAACAGTTAACAGGAGTGCCTATGGGGACAACATGTGCCCCCATATATGAAAATTATATAATGGCATTTTGGGAGCAAGAATATGTGTTCCCGACCATCCATTTTAAACATATAAGGCAATACACATGCTAACTGCATGATATTTTTATTATATGGGATGGTAGTTTAGAGCAACTTGAAATTTTTATCAGGTATATAAACAACACTGTAGAATTTTTTAATTTACTCACCAATTCAGTCAGGAAACGATATCCTATTTAGATGTAAAATTAACTATTGATAAGTTAAATAAATGCATAAAATCAGACATATACAGAAAAAGTACATTTTCCAGTTCCTATTTGGATTTTAATAGCTGGCATCCTTACCATCAAAAAAGAGCGATATTAAAAGGTCAAATGGTAAGAGCAGCAAGAATGGTAAGTGACAGTGATGCAGTCATACAGGAAGTGGATTTCATGATAATCGTGTTTAAAAGAAGGGGTTACCCTGATGACTTATGTAATAATGTAAAGAAAGAAATGGTGCTTAAAAGAGAAACAGGTTTTTATCAAGCCATAATAAAGATGAATGTAAGCACTGATGCAAGTAACATTTTCAGAAGAAACCAAGATGTTAGTAGAATGAATAAAAATATGAATTTAATATATATAACCACCTACAATCAGGATGTGGAAGGATATATAGAGATGGCCAAGAAAAACCGGGGCTTCCTACAACTAGACAAACTAGTAAATACAAAAATAGGGGGAGTTCCTAAGTTTGTATTTTGGAAAGACCAATCCCTTAAAGAACTTTTACAGAAGGATGTTTACTCAAATACAGTTACAATGGGAAGGATGTTTGGAAACTACAAATGTGGTAGATGTTCCACATGTAAATTCATTATGGTAACAGGGGAACATATTAGGGTTAACCACAACATTGTTCCCATTGTAGGACATTTTAACTGTTACACACGAAATGTTTATATAGCACAATGTCAAAAATGCCCCATATTTTATGTGGGCAAGACATCTAGACATTTTAGGGAAGGAATAAGGGAACACACATTGGATATAAAACACAGTAAAGTCACCAATGTTTTAGCCAGACATTTAATGGCTAACTCTGACCATGATTTTAAATTTTGTGTGATATAGCATATCAAAAAAGATACACAAGGGAAAATTTTAGACATTCACTTTGACATAAGTGAGTTAAGATGGCAATTACATTTAGATGCCCAAAAAATATCCAGGCATCAATGAAAGTATTAGTATAGCACCTATTATAAAGTTAAAACATATATTAGGATAATTTATTATGTTCATTTATTTATACAGAGGTTATGTACTAAAAGTATTTTATGCATTTTATATAAGTGTCAGGGTTATTGACATCACATTAATGAATTTTTAAATTAATTAAAGTAGTAATAAGTTTGTACAAGTATATACACAGTTTATACAAACATTATATGGACAACAATCAAATGGAGGAAAGTAGAGCATTGTATTACATTGTGACATTATATTGTGGCTCCTTTTATAGGTTTTTATTAACTAATTTTATTAACTAATTAAATCATGTTTTAAAAGGAAATCATAGGTTTTAATGAATTAATTAAACAATTAAATCAATTAGTGATGTATCAGCAGGATATGTAAATGAAAACATTAGTTTGTTCATTGTTCTGAAAAAGTCCTTATTGTAAGGAAAACACCTGGATTAACCAATGGACAGAGTTTTACACCTTTGGGTTTATTGTTTTACTTGGTTGCTGCTATCTACATTAAATACTTTTTGGACATGCAATCCACCTTGTTTTTTACCTTGTTTGTGGAACGGTTAACAGTTGGTTCGTCTATAATTCATACCACAGCTTTCGGCCTCCTAACCTGGACCAAAACACTAATGTGGAGGTGTGTCCATATTCATTAAGGATATCCACACCTCCAGGCTAGTTGCTCAGCATAATGCATCCGAGATTATCCAAGCGCAACTAACTCTAGGCAAGACCGCAATCCAAATTGTAACTTGCTACAGATCCCCCGCCATGCCTCAGGATTCCCACTCCTCATTTCTTGAAACACTGGAAAATATTAGGGTACAGCCCAACACCCTAATAATGGGTGATTTCAACTACCCGACCATTAACTGGGAAAACTACTCACGTACCAACTCTTTTGCTCAACGTTTTCTGGAATTCATAAATTCCAACGCCTTGGGATCAACTTATCCACGCCCCCAACAGGGGCAGCAATATCCTAGACCTGGTCATTACCAACATGGGAGACTGGTGTTCTACACCAGAGGTCAATTCCTTGTTGGTCAGATCCGACCACAAGCTAGTCAGCCTAGACATCCACTTCCTTCCCCTACCCCCCATTAGGGAAACCACTGTAAAAAATTTCTGCAAAGCCAACTTCACGCTTCTTATGACAGAAGTGGCAAACTTCACAACACCCATGCAGACAGACAATAGAGGTACGACTGCTGAATCCTATACAAATGCACTTTATAAGCACTTACACGAGTGCATGGATCATGCTATCCCTAGCAGAACCAAGATGCTATCCTCCAAAAAAAGAAAGCCAATCTGGAGGTCCCCTGCCATAAACAAACTCTAGAACAGAAGAAAGAAAATGTTGCAAAAAAGAGTAAAATCCCATGACTGGAAGAACTCCCTGGTCAGCCTCAGTAAGAAGCTGAGATCCCTCATAAAATCCTCCAAAGTTAGTTATGATAACAAAATTGCCACTGATTCTAAAGACAACCACAAAGCATTCTATAGCTATGTTAAGAATCTCAATGGCAACACTCTGATCTGCTCTGAGTTGCAGCAAAATGGCACTAAATATACAGAATCAACTGATATTGCCGACATCCTGGCAGATAGGTTCAGTGCTAACTTTACCCCCCACCCCATAAAGGGACCATCTCTATACTGGAAGAATGCAAAGTTCCTGTAATCACGGCTGCACTTGTAAAAAACACACTCTCCAAAGCCAAGAACACAGCATCCATGGGACCTGACAACATCCCAGGCTGTGTTCTACATGAACTACGGAATGGACTGGCATCCCATCTAAGCACCATGTTCAACGTTCAAGGTTATCCCACTCCAAAAAGGGGGAGCCACCACTGACCCTGGGAACTACTGCCCCATTAGCCTAACAAGCCTGGTCTGCAAGGCCATGGAGTGTATCATCATGGAACTTACAAACAAAGACATTGATAATCTCCAAACTCTGGACCCCACCCAGTTTGCGTTTGTAAAATGCAGATCATGTCTCCTAAACCTGACTGACTTCTTTGAAACAGTCAACAAAGCCATAGACGAGGGTAAGGTGGTTCACACAGTCTATCTAGATCTAGCTAAGGCTTTTGACACCATCCCCCACTCTGGAATTATAGATCAACTCACTAAACTAGGCATAAATCCCTATGTCACAAGATGGGTTTCCAACTGCCTCACTGACAGAACCCACACTATGAAAGTAGCAGATTCCAAATCCGACTTCAGACCAGTGACAAGTGGAGTACCACAGGGTTCAGTCCTGGGTCCTCTCCTGTTTGGTATCTACTTTTCTGAAGTATAGGCTAACACAGAAGGTCTGTGGCTAATGAGGTTTGCAGATGACTGCAAACTGGGAGCCATAATTGAAACTCCTAACAATGTGGACATCCTAAAAAAGGGCCTCACTGAGACAGATGCCTGGTGTCAAAGTCATGGCCTCAAGCTCAATGCCAAAAAGTGCATTGTCATCCCCTTTGGTAAAAAACTCTGTACCCATGAGCTACCACATAGGTGGTAGTCTACTTAACACCAAAAGTGTGATAAGAGACCTTGGGACACAGGTGGATAGTAGTCTTTCCTTTGATAATCACATCACCACAGTAGTCAGAAAATCCTTCTACGTGGCACACCTCATCACAAAAGGTTTCTCATCCAGGAAAAAAGAGGTCATTGTTCCCCTCTACTCATCACTCATTAGACCCATTATAGAGTACAATGTCCCTTTTGATATGTACCTCACAAGACATCGACAACAACTGGAAAGGCCGCAGAAATGCCTCACAAAGAGGATTACCGGCCTCAAACAGATTCCCTACGCAAACCGTCTCAAAAAACTCCAGCATTACTCTGTCGCATATCACCTACTCAGAGGCAATCTCTACCTAACATACAAAGCTATGTCAAACTCAGAGCTGCTGGAAATGCTCTACTTAAAGAAATCCCAATCCCTCTGAGCTACATGCTCTAGGGACCTAAACCTTGTCACCACAATAAACAGAACATGCTGGAGGGATAGATTCCTGTCCCAGAGACTTCCCATACTCTGCAACAAACTACCTATCGATATCAAACAAAGCTCCTCATTAGCACTCTTCAAGAAAAATCTTGATGATTGGATGGGAAATAGGAAATTCACCTTGGGAATCACCTCTGTGGCTCTGCTCAACAGGGGCACAGGAAAATAATTTTCTTGGGTGGCGAAAGCCAGGGTACCTTTTTGGCTAGGCTTGTATAGGCTCTAGGGCCAATAGCCTAGTACCTACCTATGAACAAAGAGCATGGGACTACTTACCTCTCTAGTACACTTTTCATCATATAACCGTATATTATAACCTTATAGTAAGAAATAGTCCAGTCTACTGTTATGGATGCCAGTCAGAATCAAGTAGGTATACAGTGAGTTTGGTAGGCTCTCCAAATACCTAGAAGATGAATTGTCTCTATAGCTGCTCACAACATGGCCTAATTTTAGGATGATATCCACCTTTTGGGGTAAATCTATCAAGGACAGAGGTGATTATTACAATAAAGTCACCTGAGCAGTAGCACAGGTGAGAGTTGCGTATTCATATAATCTCTTTTTGCTGTTAGTTCTGACATTATGCTAGAGTCATCCTGGTTAGAGCTGTATACTGATCCTAGTATTAACTCCCCCCGGGGTGAGAACTTTGGATAGAGCCCATTTTACATTCTTATCAGTCTTCTATGGTGGGCCAACCCATCTGTTAACGAATAAATACCACCAATCCATTTTTAGAGGAAGGTGTCAAACTTCTAACCACCCCATGATATGACTACCACATCATCTGTGCCTTCTACTATTTCAGCTCCTGGGCTAGTAATAGATCATTGCCTGTTTAAATGTGTGTTACATTTCAGCTTGGATCCTAATCCTCTTGTGTTCAATGTTAATACTTTTACTGTTGGCATATCAGTAGTACTAGACCTTAGTGGTCAACAACAAACTTAACTAGTAACTTACAACTAGAAAAATCCCAACTACTGATAAATCAAGTGCAAGTGAAATCTTAGTTAGAAAAGCCATGTTTATTTAATGTTTAGTTTAATACTAGTCTTTAAGACCATACTTCAGACCTTAACATTTCTGATTTTTGTTGTAACCAAAATTGGTACAGACCACCTCACTGCGACAGTCACATACATTACACTACTTCCTCATAATTAACTGGGAATTTACCAAAAGTATATAAAAGCAGGCATTAAAGTCTGTGTTGTTTGCAGAATCCTTTGTTTTCTTCTGTTTATCCCCTTTATTTCTTCCTCTGTTATCTGAATTAACATTGAAAAAGGCATGTACTGGTTTCCTGGCTGGAGAAGGAGGGTTCTCAGGTTCTTAACCATCCCCTTTTGCTAGTTGGGAAATTGGACAGTCATTCATATTATT